>NW_006263601.1:173363-191219 GCF_000469605.1 Apis dorsata | reverse complement strand
ATTTAATGTCTTCAATTATTCAATTTTAAATTTTTTAATAAAAATTATAATATCTCAATTTTCATGAATTTACATAATTGTTCAACATATTTCTAATCATTAATATTATAATTAATTACTATATAGTATTATTGTATAATTATTAAATGTAATATATTGAATAATTATCTAATTATTTCATAACTATTTACTAATAATTATATATTAATTATTAATTTTTTTATGTTAAATATAGCATTACTGTGTGTCCAGATAAAACGAAAACTTTGATCGCCAACGAACCGAAGATTTTAACAATCGAAAACTGTCAAATCGTTGATCTAAACATGATTTCTACAAAACATCCAAATTCATAAAATAAAACATGACATGTATGTAACATTAAAAATTAAAATCAAAGTAATTAGATAATGTTAAATGTGATATAGATAATATATATAGTATAGTATATAATATATATAGTATAGTATATAAAATACTATACTGTTTTCTGAATATAGAAAAAACTTTTGATAATAAATTTGATAATTTGGCAATTTTTAAATAAATTATATATAAATTATAAATAAAATATAATAATAAAAAAACATCCTATTGTTATGTTTTCGATTATTATTTCATATCTCATAAATAGATAAATAGATTTTTATATTTGAATTAAAAATATATCGTTTTCCCTAAAATCTATATTGACATATTGTAGAGAAATATATTTGGATTCATTATATTCTTTACATTGTAGACATATAAAATTCATAACATCTTATATAAATATTTATATTTATGGATGATATTATTCTATCCACGAAAGTATTGAAAATATTAATTAATATTAAATATTAAATTTACAAAATTATTAATATGTAAAAGAATGAATAAAAGGTAACAAAATAAGATCAATAAAATACTCACATATTAAAAAAAAAATTTCAAAAATCTATTTTCATAATTAAAAAAAAATTAAATTAAAAAATCCTGCAAACTCAAATATTTTAGTCTTCATTTGAACAATAAACTAAACTAGAAAATATAATTCAAAAGAAAATTAAATAAATAAAAATTAATAAGAAAATCATAATAAAATTTCAAATTATAATAAGAACAATAAATCTATAATATTAATATATTTAAAAAATAATTATAAATCTATAAAATTATGACCAAATGGATAAAATTTAAATTTAAGATATATCTATCAAATCCCATAGAAGAAAAAAGAAAATCCTTATAATTGATTATTCTAAAAATTATATTAAATGCACTGTGTAAAAAATAATGACATAAAAGATAAAAAAAAAAAAATATCAAAAATTACAAATAGAAAAAAGAAATTGGAAAAAATATATCAATATAGGAGAAAAAAAACCATAAGATTTAATCTCTAATTAAAAATTATTATTCAAAATTATTATTTATTCTCAAAGAAAAGACTTAAATACTTTTTAGATCTATTTATATGTGATAATTAATATAATTAAATACTGATATAACATTAAAATCGAAACTGAATGACTTTGAATATTACATAAATGTAGTGCCTAAACTGATGCTATTATGCGAAAGATCAGCTGCCATAAGACTATAATTGCTTATATTATGAATTTTAAGTGAACTAGTACTTTAAATGATTGCGGCTGATTGAAGACTGTGATGATTCTAATTGTATTTTTATGCGAACTGTATCGTTGCTGAATTCTATATTCTATTTCTATTCTGATTTTATCTAAAAAATTGTAACGGACCTTGGTTTTTTCTTCAATCATTACTTTCACACTTTTCGTGAAAATGCAAACTAAGAAGAGGTTAGAGAGACCAATAGTCGCGTTGAAAAGTGGTTTCGAAAGATGAGCCCTCGCGGAATCACACAACGAACAATATATTATTCGAACAATATATTAAAAATGGACAAAATTCATTTTTAAATTTATAAAAAATAATTATTTCAATGTAATGTATAATAATCTTATATTAAAACTTTTATATATTAAAATTTTTACCTGTTTTTAAACGTTTACAAATTAAACAAAATACATATATATAGGCAGAGAACTGAACTGTCATCATTTTAATAGTTAAGAAATATTCTATAAATTTATTAAGAAGTATTTAAATTTCAATTTTATAACGAATATGATATCTTAAAACATTTATTTTAATTTTTTATTAATTAGTTAATTCTATAAATTTTTTATTTTTTTTGTAAATTAAATTTAAAGTAATTACTTTATGTTAGAAATTTACAAATGCAATGATTTATCAATTGCAATGATTTTTTATATTTTCCACGTCGTTTCATGCGATAAGAATTGGATATATAAAAAGTAGAAACCTTGTATATTATTTTACTATATTTAATTTGCAAAACTTTACTAAAATTAATTTTGTTTATGACTGCGCATATACAGGCACAACGCTTATCACTAACAGATTTTTTAATTTAGCCACTAGTATTTATGAATTAATTTTAACCCGTCTTATATTATAATAATATATTTATATCATTATTTATTTATTATATTTTGGAGAAATAAATAATAAAATTCTTAATTTTAATTGGCAATTTTTTATTTCTTTCAATGTTTGAGTGATTGATATGTCTTTCTACAATGCTTTTTTCATTTTATAATTTTCAATTTCATTGTTTTTATTGTTATTTTCTTAAATTATCACTATTTAGTTTATTATTTCTATATCTGATTCATATCTATCGAATAATTTATAGGATAGGATTTTTGCGGATATCTCTAACAAAGAGTCATAACTTCTTTTTTTAATAAGCATTTTTTTCTTAATATCTGTTTTTTTAGAATATCATTTCGAATTCTCAAGATCCAATTTATTGTTATTATTATCCAATTTATTATTTATTATTATGTTTCTCAAATTTGAAATGCTTTTTAAGTTAATTACCTACTATAACTTTTTTGTTACATTTGCCATGCAGATTTTTTGTGTGATTATTTAAGAGTATGATCTGAGAGTAATGACTTGTCACATTTTGCATTTTTTTTTTTCAATAGAATAGATTCGACCACATTTCTTTTTGTAATATTGTAATACAAATTGTTCAATCCATATATCTCATTCTCATTACGCAAGTCATCGGATTCAAATTCAAGTAGTGAATAAAACTAACATATTTTTAATTGTAAGTATATTTTTAATGTTATAATCTATATTTAAAAAATTATAATTTTGTTTTATTCTTTTCAATTTTATTTAAGTATTTATTAATTTTTTTTCTATTTATTTTTTTAAGTTATATTATGTTTTATTTTCCTATATATTTGTATATTTGTATATTTATATATTTATATATTTTTTATATATTGATTACTTGTATTTTTTTTATTTTATATTAATTAAATGCAATGTAAATATTTTTATATATTTAGTTATATTTTTATGTTATATACATTTTTAATAAAATAATAAATTACAATAAAATTCAATATTGTTTTCTAAAAATTAAATCTCCATATAAACTCTATAAACTCAAAATCGGAAAAAAATAATTTTGTTCAGTTTCTATCCTTCGAACCATTGTGAATCGCATCGGTTAGGATGCTTCTATAGTGATCTGTTACAAGATATAGAAGTATGACTTGTAAAGTGGTCATTGCTGCTATATTTCTGTTTAAATTGAAAATCTGGAAAGCGTTAAAGAACTATATCCACTCATAAATTATTGTCAGACTATTGAAGATTCTCGAATTATTGAAAATAAAATCTGAACTGTTTGATCGTTTCACAAATCTTATGCTTAACATCCTTATCTTTAACATACAGTCCGTTTTGAAATTATTGGCGATTTCATTATAATATATTTCATTGATATATTAATTGCGCAAAATGTTTTTATAATATCTGCGCTTCCTTATTATCTAGAGTCGATGTGTGCTGATTCGCTTCTTATCATTTGAATCCAAAGATGATTTGCTGTTTTTTTGTATGGGCAAAATATACAACTTCACCGTTGGTCGCTTGATCATGCCGCTGGTGATTTTTACGTACTTTTATAATGACCATACGCAGGATATCCCAAGATGAAGTTGTATCACACTATCTATGCATCATTGTAGAGGGGGAAAGTTTTCTTCTTGTATTATTACCATCATTTTAATGCAAAGTATTTATTAATCTGTGTTATTTGTTTCTTTGCTGTAATTGTTGTAATTCTTTATTCTAATGTTACTGAAAATGCTGGAACATGTCTTGAATTAACTAATATTGACTAAAGCGATTCACTTTTATTTCTCGCAAGTCATTCTTCGCTATTGCAATGAATGCATTACCTATCAGGAAATCTGGAATCAAAGAATACAGATCATTGAGATCAGATAACAGAGTAATGGATCGGAAGTTCCAAGATTCTATTTAAGTTAGCAGAGTATATAACTTTTCGAATCAATCTCTGTTTATCAACGACACAACACAGATGATATTTGATAGATTTTATTCTTCCATAATCCTATTAAAATATGACGTGTGCAGAAGATTCAGGCGTCATTCCATATTGTATTTTTTTAATGCACTTGATATTTTTGTATTATGCTATTTATTTTTCAAGAGCTTAATTCATTTCGCGAGCCTTTGTTCTATTATTAGAACATATAGAACATATAGAATTATCCTACATAATCCTCTACGAGCTGAATCTACGCAAATAATTTAAAAATGCCTCAATGGAGAGATTCGTGATTAATTTTAGATATATTGCTTTCGTGATAAACCATACATATAATGCATAAATAGCATTACGCTCTTGCTACAGGTTCTCTCACGCGTTAGAAATAGATCAGAGAAAACGGCGTCAATATTCAAGTTGCAGATAGCTGACCCATTACGCATTCTATTGATGGCTTTGTACATGGGCTAATATCACCATAATGATTCTATTGACATATAACAATCTAATATGTTCATTTCTTATTATTATTTGTAAACGGGTGAAGAGTATAGGATGATATAGGATGCCTTTTCTGAAATTATATGAGCATATTTCGCAATCTGCCACCAACTCTTATAATTCCATTTGTCTAAAAATACAATGAAAATAATTTATTAGATTTTGGTAACGGCTTATCTAGCTAATTTTCTCTCAAACAAATATAATCGCTTTTCCTTCTATTCACGCGAATCATCTAGTTGAAGTATATTATTTTGAAATGGTATATTAATTATGTAATGTCCGTTTGTCGTTTGTTACATGTTTCCGAAATGAGTTTCATAATAATTTTTTCTTTACGCGAATTTCATGGATATCTTCTTTATTTCCCAAAATTTGGTAAATTGTTTATCTAAATTACTATTTCTAACTAAGTGATATCTGACGCATATCTGTTCTGTCAGTTACACTATGTGAAAATGCCGTTAAGCACTGAGTTGGATCTTTTATGAACCATAATAAACGAGGATCTACTCGATGCTAATCTGTATACAAACCTACCCAAAATGTGCCTATCTCAATTAGCATATCTATTTTCTTACATTGAGTAAATTGAGAATCGGTTAATGCATGGCTAATGTGTGGCAGTATTTCTAAATTTACTTTCTCTAGTGAAAGTAAATTTATGGTGATTTTATTCATAACCAAACAAGAGATTTTTATATTTGGATAAAATAATTTCTCCTGATATCGAATTAAACTCTAATACCTGAAATATTCAATTTCATTTTATATTTTATTCGTAATCTTTTACATAACTTCTGGGTAATAAAATTAAATTAAGAATCTGAATCTAATAGAATTCGGTATTTCTGTTCATTTGGCTATCCTTCACAAAAAACGACTACGATTTATAATATATATTCCTGCAGGATGAGACTGATGAGGGATTTCTTGCCAATTCAATCTTTTTTGATTTAAAACTTTCTGTTGAAAAAATCTTGAGTTTTTTATTTCAGTATTGTCTCAATATAATAACTTCTGATGTTTGCGCCTGTACATCTTACAAACCCGGAGTATGCATATCTTCATGTGATGTCCAAATTGTAAATAATTGAAGCAAAGTTTCGTCTGTTATACGGTTTTTGTTTTTTCGTTTAAACTTAGAAAACTTAATCTTAAACTTAAACTTAACTCTTTAAATCTTTTACATTGTAGTAAAGAGTGGTGCTTGAATAAAATGAATATGCTGGACTACTGGATAAGTGAATATGGAGGAAATATTATAATTACATACGGCCGTCGCTCCCTCTGATCGGCATATTGGAGGATTTATCGGAATCGTTGTCGCTGATTATTTATTATGCGTTGTTATTATGATTATCAGCCGAAAAATTCTCCAAATACATAGCCCGTTCTTCTAATTCGTGGAAATCTTTAAACGTAGATTTACATGCTTAAAGCCAATACTCGTTCTCGCTATTCGCCTAATGTTATCACGTTTAATTTTCTTATAAGAATTACTAGAACATGGTATCCAATGAGGGTTGGAAAACCTAATCTCTGTTAAAATTGTCTCTGTTTAAATTGATCTGGAAAACGTTAGAAAACTATAGGAATTATTAGCAAACTGTTCATAAATTATTATTAGTTTATTGATAGTATTGAGTTGTTGAAAATAAAAATCAAGCCGTTTGATTGCTTTATAAATCTTGGATTTCTCCTTAAAATTAATATTTAATAAAATTTATAGTTATATTAATTATTAAATTATATTTATATTAATTAATAAATGCATAAAAATCTCTATGTTATTCTAAATTATTACCATAAAATAAATTGTAAGCAATTGGAAATTATATACTTGCAAGATATACATTTTACCATGAAATGCTCAAACATTCAATATTGCATTTTAATATTTTAAACCTATTATAATTTATAAGAAAGTAGATGTTTTACTAATTTATTCGTTATTGTTATCCTAATTATTTATATTCATATAATCACAGGCATATAAGAAAAATTCTATGTAATAATAATTTTTTTTATAAATATCTCGAAAATTAAGATCGAGCGGCTATAACATGCAAAATTATTTAAAATGTTGATTTCTTTAATATATTCAAAAGTTATCAAAATCAGTGACAAATTTCCTATTCTAAATAATTATTAAAATTTTCTCAAATGCTGTTAAAAGTTCATCTAAATAATAATAAATAATAAAAAATTAATATGTTATTGCATTTAAAAAAATGAATGTAGCATTTCTTTTACACTTACAGATTAATTTTCAAAGTTTTCATACTCAAACATTATAAATATACAAAAAAATTATTTAAAATGTTAAACATATTTTAAAATCAAATCGCTCGAACAATTGTATACAATAGATGAACGCGTGTTTCGCTATTATAATGGATATTAACTAAAAGTTTTCCTTTACCTTTTATTAACTTTTATTAACTTTTATTAACTTTGTTAACAAATTATTAATAAAAATCACAGGTTCATATAGAATATATCTAGTAGCTATATACCGAACACGAATAAATCCAAACAACAAATATTGAAAAAAATGTATTAATTTAGATATCAAAACAGTAAAAATGAATGATAATTTAAAAAAAATCAACTGCAATTATTAAAACTATAATAAAACAAGATATTATCACTTAACTGATAATAATATAATAAATTGATTGTTGAGATGGAATCAAAGTTTTTAATAGAAAATTTTCAATAAAATTAAAAAATGTAAAACAGAAAATAATAACTAAAACTTAGCAATAGAAATAAGAATAAAATTATCAAGCAGAAATCAAAACCAAAAGTAAAATTATTAAAAGAAAACAGATATTAAATATTTGGTTTTATAAATAAAAAACGAGTAAAAAAATCTGTAATTTTTAGATCAAAATCATTATCAATCTATATAAGAGAACATAACCTGATCCTCTACTTGAAATTATATTGGAATTAGTAAATATGAATTTCAATTAATTACGAATTAATTACAAATTTGTTATTAAAAAATGAAATTAATAATCAAGTGAAATGATAAATGACTAATCTAGATAAAAACAGAAAAATTTGGAAACAACAGAAATTAACAAAATTTGAATACTAAAAAAATTATATGTTCGTTCCCGCAATAGTATAATATTGTACTTTTTTTTGATAGATATAAGTTAATGACTGTTAAATGCCCTTCGACTAATCATAACTTCTCTAAAATATACTTTTTAGTTATGGACTGTATATAAGTGCGGAGTATTTATCTATTAGAAAGCAGGATTTCTCACAATGTCGAGTAATCGTATGACGTGATCAAAACACGATATGTTCACAAACTAATTGTAATATCCAACGGTTGGATTACGTGATCATGAGAATCTATTTGGAAGTGATGATAGGTAATCGTATCCAATATGGAAAAAACTCCTTCCTAATTCAATTAGGAGAATCACAGTTTTCTAGAACACGCCAATAGTCAGTGCTTGATTCCTGACATTCTCAAACTGAAAGAAAATTCTTTACTTAAGTAGTGATCTGTATATAAAAATTCTAAGACAAACAGGAGCGGTTCAGCGCATTCCTCTCACAGGCCTCCTTGAACCAGAACAATGCCATCTATCATTACAACCGTGTCTGGAACATATGATGCTAAAGTCAACTCAATCACGCCTAAATAAGACAAAAATATGCAATCACACAACAAAAAGTTTTATATAATATGTTTGTCATTAAAATATCATATTGAAAAATTCAGAATAAAGATGTTAATCTAACTAAGTGTAATTTTAAACATTATATAAAAAAAAAAATGAACTGAATGTTATCATTCAAAAGATCATCTATGGATTATAGGATTATTGTTTGTATTGTGAGTCTTGAATGAACTAATGACTGACTATTATTTGCAGTTAACTGACGAATTCTATATTCTAAATCTGATTTGCATTGTATTTAAATTCTAATTATGATTGGAGCTTTATCTCAGTTCTAATTGATTTGATCTGAAGTTTATCTGACTTCTTCTTATCTATCTAATCTGTATTGAATTTGAACTGAGTTTTAAGTGTGATTTTAGAAATCTGTCACAAATCTTGATTCTTGTTCTAATCATTATTTTTCACGAAAATGTAAACTTAACAGGAAATTAAAAAGAACCAATAGTCGTATTGAAAGGGGATCAAAAATAAACTTTCGAGATTGTTACAACGCGTGGGAATCATGATCCTTATGATTACCTCTGATTCATCACAAGATATTTGGCGTATAAATAATTTATGAAATGTCACTGTTATATCTTAATCTTGATTGCTATTGAAAAAATCGATTTGTAAATTATCACTAAAATCTAAATTGAAAGTGCTAAAGTTATTGAAAACGAAATTCAAGCTATCTGACTTCACAAATCAATTCTAGTTTTTGTCTTTAACAAAATGAATATTCCATAATATTTATCAAATGCACAGATATACAAGAAATTATTAATAGAAAATTTACATGTTTAAAATATACGCAACAGCATTTTATAGAATTTCTAGATATGATTTCATAATTGGAAAAATCTTAACAGAATTGCTAAATTAAAACTATTAAATACATCACAATTTTATTTAATACTATTTCTAGATTATTCTATTTTCTTAAAATGGAAATATATGGAACTAATTTTTCTATATAAATTTTAAAGAAATTCATCGTAATTTTTTTTCTTTTGGAAATTACTAGGAAAATTTTACAATATTATCGTAATTTTATATTTAATAATAAACTATAATATTATTGCATTATATATATTATTAAGCAGTATATACTATGTATTAAATTCTAATTAATCTGTATTAAACTCTTAGTGATTTTAAATATTGCACAAATGGACTGCTTGAATTAAATACTACTATTACACACTGAAAGATTATCTATGGTTGTAGGAGTATATAATTGTTTTTATTATAAGTTTGGAATAAACAAATGATGATTTACTTTAACTATTTATAATTAATTGACAGTTGACTAAAATGTTATCTGATTTCTAACTGTACTCTGATGTGAACTATCTGTATTGAATTCTATCAGATCTAGAGGACTGTTTTTTTTCTCCAATCATTATTTTCTATGAAAATATAAACTAAGAGAAGGAATCAATGATTGTGTTAGAGGAAGGTTTTCTCTAACATAGAAAAATGGGCCTTCGCAACATTTTCATTAGAAATGGAAACGAAGATATAACAGCGATAGCCAATGACAAATCATACTTGCGCACCTAACGCTTTGCATCGACACTTCTATAATAGTTCAAAAGATCTATTGAAGTTGTTTGAAAGCTTCACAAGTCAATCTTGGTTTTAATCTTAAAAGCATATATTATAAAGAAACAATTTTCATTAAGATTATATATATATAATGATTATAAAGGATATTTTTTAGGTTTAATGAAATATAAATCTCGTGATTAATATCCGTTTTTTTTAAATTAAGGATAATTTTTTTAAATTGAGGATTAATATAAAAATTTTTCAATATTTAAAAAGGAGCCACTTATTATATTAGATACAACATATAATAGAATTAAATATCAAACTTTTGATCTGGTGGAAATATCGTAATTATGAAAAATTTGAAATTTTACAATGATTTTAATTATTGTTCCGAGATAAAACATATTTAAGACATACGGGAAAATGATCGCGATATGGAAATCGTAACTGGCAAATTGCTTTTACATTTGTATTTTTAAAAAAATACGAGATTTGGTTTCACACACTCAATAAATTCAATTATTAATAATTTATTAAACATCAAGAATAATCTACTATAGAAGATTTTCGCAAGAATTCAATAAAAATCACCATCAATATAATTCATCCAAAATACAATCTAGGATTAATGTAATAAATGTGGCTATTTTTTGATTTCAATTTAATATTATTTAAATTGAAGATATTATAGTTACGATTTAGCTATAATACAGATAGAGAAAGAATCGATTTCGAAGTTCAGTTCTATGAGAGATTAAAAAACACATTATTTTAACAATTTTGAATCAATCTTCAAAAGATTAATAAAAAAAACATTTTTTCATATAAATTTGTGAAATTTGTGAAATAAATAATTACATATAAAATAATAAAAACGAAATAAATACTAATCTAAAAAAATCATGAAATGATAAAATTAACTTATATATAATTTATAATTGTTTTATCATATATTTTTTAATTGGAAATATGAATAAAGAAATAATAAAGAGAAAATTTCAAATTATTAAAATTATATTTTTATATAGTATATTATTTAATATATTAATATTTAAGAAAGATAAAAAGATATTTAAATTAAAATTAATCATTTTTCGTTTTTTTTTAAATTTTACATAAACTGCAATATGCATTCTTCAATCAAACGAATTAAACAAACGAAATTTTAAGGACTTAAAGAAGAGAATTTTGAATATATATTTTTATTTTGGATTAACTTTATTAATTTCTGAAATATAAATAAAGAATTTTTGATACGATACATTTAATTTTACTTATATATGCATATCTTTGCCAACATAATGTGACCACTTATCAATTATTTATATATATATACACACATTGTAACGGTTAGTGTTCAAAGTGTATAATAAATAAACTAGTCAATAACTAAGTCAAAAATGTATTTTTTTATGGATTAAGATAGATTTAAAATATCTCAAATATAATATCAAGCTTTCGGATCTGAGAAATATAAAAATAAAATATAAAATAATTCTTGGAAATTAAATAATGGAAATAACAATATCAATATCCTCCGAAATCTATCACTATAATTATAATAATTTCCATTCGTCATCTATTTTGATATCTAGAAATAATAAATAGATATAAGTATTAATAGATAAATAATAGATTATGCTAATGTATACTTTATTAAATGCGTATAGACAGAATTCAATATATTATAGCAAAATTTTTTTATTAATATCTCAGAAACTAATAAAAAATAATAATACAAAATTCAATGCATTATATTAAAAAATTTTTATTAATATTTTGGAAAATAAAAACTGAAATTTTATATTTGGGACTGAAATTTTAATTCATTTGATAAATTCATACATCCAAGTTTTTTAAAATACTACCAAGTTGTTTCAAATTTGTATTTGTTTTTTCTATACATTAAGCATACAAAAATATAATTTATTTTCAATCAGATTTAAATCATATTTTGAAAAATATATTATCAGATATAATAATCAGATATTATCAGATTTAAATCATATTTTGAAAAATATATTATCAGATATAATAATCAGATATTCAAATGAAATTATAAAAAAGCTATTTTAATTTCAACTTTAATGATTGACAATAAGCTAAATATTAATATAAAACTAATTGTCATCATTATAATTGAATTTTATCATATATTGAATTTTTTTTATAATATATGAATACATTTTTAATTATCTTCGTTTTAAAAGTCATTCTCAAATATGTTAACTGATATCGATATTTAAATAAAATCCATGTAGAACCTTTCCATGAAAAATCGTAAATATTGAGAATCTCCCACTTTCTAAATTCCAATCTAATCCAATATTCATTAAAGAATTCGAAAATAGAGATAATTTTAAACAATTCAAAAATAATATAAGTATAATTATCAAAATAATAATGATTATTATCCGAGTGCTTTTATTGTTGCAATTCTATTCTCATTGTAAAACGTCTTGATATTTAATAAATAAAATATATTTAATTTTTTAAGAATAATTGAAATTTTTGATAAATGGAATGCTCATTATTATTATTATTAGATATTAAGTTCAATATAGCTAAACATTATCAACAATGATTACTATCTTGAAGAATTTATATTAGTAAAATTTAGATAATTATAATAAATTTAGATAATATTCAATAGATTAATACATAATGTTTGTATATGCAGTTTTTAAAATACATAGCATAATTTTTTATTAATATTTCAAAAATCGAAAATAAACAATCAAAGCTAAAATTTTAAATTTAATAATAAAATCTGTTTCCTTTCCTCAAATATACTCGATTGATAAATGAACAATAGCCATACTAAATTGATAACAAATAAAAATTTTTAAACAAAATTTTTGCACTTTAAGTCACAGATATTCTAATTATTGACTAAATCTATCATATGTGTAAATAAACCATATAATAAAAAAATCATTGAAATAGAATGAAATAAAGAAGTTACGATTCCAACAAATTATGGATTCATCTAGCAAAATATCTGTTTCAATTATGTAATTGAATCTTTAAGATAAAGACGAGAAGAAAAGAAAATAGAAAAAAAGAAAAAAATTCTTTCAACATTATACATTAAGAGTTATTTTTATATAACAGAGGCAATCAAACTTTTAAATTTTTTTGTTATACATTCAATAATTTCGAATTATCTTGATGATTGATATCATCGTGATAAGAAATTTTGTTCATATATTTATACAACATAATTCATTAATAATATATTTAATAAAAAAATAGTAATTTGAAAAATGAATTATAATTTATACAAAATGTCTATAAAAAAATTTAATTTACATTGCGATTTCATATATGCTCCATATATGAAATTTTTATTTTTATGTATGATCTCTCTAGATGAATCTCTTTAAAAGAGATTAGATGGAATTAAAAACTTATTTAATCTTATTTTTGTGCTGTTTAATAGATACACTTATGATAACTAGAATGCAAAGAATATATAAGAATATATAAATGTATATATATGATATTTCAATGAATAACGAAATTGATGAATGATATTATATGATATTATAAATGATATTATATGAGATAGTAACATTAAAGGAGTTATTTGATAAATATTTCATTAATAAGATAATATTCAAGATAGTATGATATTAATATAAAATTATTTCTTTAATTATATTATTTTATTTAATATATAATGTAAAAACAAATGAAAACAAATTTTATTAAATACATCGTAATCTTATATTGATTATATTATTGTCTATTTTTCATATAATACATGTATATCTTACATAAATTAATATTAAGAAATTTAACAGCTTAAAATTCAATAAAATGGAAAATGTAAAATAGAAAATTTTAAAAATATGCATAAGTAAAAATAAATGATATTATATTAATATAGTAAAATAATTTACAAATTCATTTATAAAATTAATTTATAATTAATTATAATTAATAATTTATAATTAATTTATAATTAAAAATTTTATCAACTATAGCATTTATTATATATTATACATTAATATCTATATAATTTATAGAATTATATATATAGTTTATAGAAGATGTTTCTAGTATTTACATTATTCTGTTTTTCTTATAAATGACTGATTTAAAAAAAAAAATGTAAAGGTAAAAATTTAATTGTTTTTAAAAAAAATTTTTAATTTATAAAGATAATTTTGACATCTCATAACTTTTTGACTATATTTTCGAAAAGTATATTTATATTAACAAAATTTGGATGGATAAGAAACTATAGAGAAAAATAGATTCTAAATCTAAAAATAGGCAGAATATATTATATTAAAAATTCTTTATTAATATTTGGATAACTATTCAAAATGAAAATTTTAGATTTAATTTATTCCTTTTTCTTTTTAATCTCTCCAAATTTAATCTCTCAATCGAAAGTATATATTTTTTTAAAAAAATATCTGATTTCTTTTAAAATTAATATCAATATTTCTTCTTTTTTTTTATATTTTATGATAGCGATTGTGAGAAATAAAATAATTTAACGAGTTATTACATCGTAAGATTTAATAAATAAAAAAAATTATGTTTGTATGCAATAAAATATAGTAGTAAATATAATGATATAAAATGATATAAAATGATATAAAAAATAGGATGATATTTAA
The DNA here is from genome assembly GCF_000469605.1 of Apis dorsata. Taxonomy (NCBI): domain Eukaryota; kingdom Metazoa; phylum Arthropoda; class Insecta; order Hymenoptera; family Apidae; genus Apis; species Apis dorsata. The sequence goes on along the minus strand of NW_006263601.1, from coordinate 176,427 downwards.
TATATAAATAATATAATATTTTAAATAATGTATTTCATATAAAAAAAAGGAAACAATAAAATATGCATATTATAAATTTTATATTTTTTGGTGTTGATTACAATATTTCGATTTAATAAGAAAAATTGTTTTCTAAAAAATTCGTTTATTGTAATGTTGTTCATTATATTCCATAGTATTAAATTTTTTTTCGTTTACATTTTTTCTTATTATTTTCTTCTTTGAAATGCTAATCTCTATCAAAAAAAATATTAACATAGTAAAAATACTAATCGAAATTATTATTTATTTTTAATATATAATATATAATAATAAATAGAGAAAAAAAGTTATATGGAATTATTATGATTAATTAAAATTTTTAATAAAATGAATATTCAAGTAAAATCTGTGAAATGAAATATAATTATAGTAGGAAAAAACAATTAATATGAAATTAGAAGAATTTCAAATGTATTTAGTTTTCTATAACAATTTAATATTTTCGCAAAACTAAGATTTTTTTCTTAACCTCATTTTTTTTTCATTTTTAGATTTTATTGAAAGTCTAAAAAAAAACTTTATTATGAATATACTTATAGTTATAAAATGATTTGATTAAAATAAAGAATTTAAAAAAAATATATTTAATAAAGGAAATAAGAATAAACTATGTTATGTAGATGTTAAAATCGAAAGTAGTGAACAATTTTGGACATTGCATAAATTTGGAGTGCTTAAACTGATGCTATTGCTCGAAGGACCACTTACTATCATAGAACTATATATTCATTTAGATTATGAGCTTTGAATAAACGAATGATGGTATTTTAACTCTGCAGTTCTAATAATTCTAATAATTCTAACTGTACTTTGATGTACATTGTATTGTCATTGAATTCTATCTCTAGTTCTCTATTTCTATTCAATTGCAAGATTGTCGCGAGATTTAGTTTTTCCTTGCTTTTCGGGAAAAATGTTAAAAGGGGTTTGGAGGGATCAAAAGTTGAAAAACGGTTTCGAAAGAAGAGCCCTTCGCGGAATCGCATCATAGCGCGTGGGGGTCAAGACCTTCGCGTTCGCTCCCAGGATCATTGCATGGCGTACAAATGTGGCTCGTGAATCACATTACCATTGCTATGATATCTTTGTTTAAATTAAAGATCTGGAAAACGTTTGGAAAACCATGCTCGCCCATAAATTATCAGGCCATTGGAGGTACTCGAACTTGAAAATAAAAGCCATCCGACTGCTTCACAAGTTCTGTCCTAGATGCACACTCGAATTGTTATATATGACGCAATGTTTTAAAATTTATGTACGTTAATCATTCATTGTTCTGGTATAACATTCGCTTCTGCACATTTGCTTCTGTCACAAATACCGGTCATAAAATGAAATTTAGTTTATATAAATGGTTATTGTAATTTATTTTCCTTAACAACTATTTTTGTAGAAATATAATATTCATTGTCAACGAAAATAATTTATTTCTATTTCAAAAACATATTCGATTGACAAATTTTTTTTTAATTGTGATACATATAGTATTTTATTGATTGTATGACGTGTATACGTTTTGTCAGTATTTATTACTTCGATATTAATGTCTCTTTTGCATACATGTCTCTTCTTTAACGTACAATATATTGTCATCGCCACATGAATTATGTATATATTTTCTCGTATATTTTCATGTTTTTAAACTATTTTTTGAAAGACATGTGTTTCACCGCATCCGAATTAAACCATATATTCATCTTTCATTTGTGGAATATCCTTTATGTTAAATAATTCAGCTGAATAAGAATGTTTAAAATTTTTGTTTATGGAACTATAGTATAGTAATAAATTAGTATATAGTAATAAAATTGATTACAAAGTTTGTTGTTAAAATAAAATTCTATTTTAAATGATCAAAAACAAAATTCTTATATTAATGAAAGTTTGTCACTAATGAGTTCACGAAGTTCTAAAAGTTTTATTAGTTTGAGATTACAAAGTTTGAGAGTTAAACATATTTTAATAATTCAATTATTCGAATCGAATTTTTCTAACAATCTTTTAGTCCAAACTATTCAATGATTCAAAGGATTGAAAAATTTTCTTAATCCGAATTGTTCAATAGTTCAAAGATTTAAAATATTCTCTAATTTTTTCTCAAATTTTACTAAACTTTCGTGTCTTTTCCATGCTCATCTCGCGAGAGTTTTGGCAGTACTGATCCACAAGTATTTGTAATAATTTTTCTCAAGTAGGATGGTGCTAATCGTTGTTGAAAATGATTGGAAAATGTCATTCCAAGATCATCCTGCCACACTGAATTATTTGAAAAAATATATTCTAAAAGTTTTCTAAATTCTTTTCTCAAAAACAATAGCCCTCATATATACATATAATATTATCTTGTACCATCTATTCAGTGTTTTAATAAACAAATAAATAATTAATAAATAATTTAATAAATAAAATTTAATAAACAAAAAGAAAATTTGAAAATCATTTGGAATTATAGACAAGATGAGAAACATCATCATATTAATTTTTTTTTTTAAACAATATTTATATATACATATTTTATATTTTATATACATATATATCATAATAATTTATTTTAATTATAATTAGATTATTTATATTATAATTATATTATGTAATATATTAAATTTATTGAAATTATTTATTATTATTTATTATTATTATTTATTATTATTTATTGAAATAATTATTAATTTTTATTATTAAATTAATTATATTATAATTAATTATGTAATATAATAAATTTTATATTATATTATTTATAATTACATTTAAGTGTATTTTTTTAATTTCCTAGTGTTTTTTTTAATATATATAGTGTATATATCGTTTCTTAAAATTTTTAATATAATTTAATATACTAATAATAATACTAATATACAAACTATAATAAACAATAGTATATTTTGATAATTCATGTAGTATTATTTAAGTTAAAATTTATTATTAAAATATAATTATTTTTCAATTATGAAATCTTTTGAAGCAAGTGTAAATATGATCATTTAATTATTTTTTCTTATTAATGTTTTCATTTATTGAAAAA
>NW_006263601.1:163279-173293 GCF_000469605.1 Apis dorsata | reverse complement strand
TCTATTTAAAAATTTAATGCTAAAATTTTTTTAGTAAAAAATTAAATTTTAATTTTGATTCTTTATATAGGTCTATCAGAAATATATACTATTGGAAAAAAATATATTTATATTTTATATATATTTTTCAATATCCTTTTTGTCCCTTTTAATTAAATCATCAATTATATTATTTTCTAAATGACCAGATATTTTTATAACAAAATTCAACTTTTGTTACGATATTGCCAATAAGAATTACATTTTAAAAAAATTAATTATATACTGTTTGCGAGCACTTATTATTCGCGAAATTTATACAGCTTATTCATTATATAATTCATATTATATAATATATATATAAATTTATTATATAAATTTCATATTATATAATAATATAATAAATAAAACTCTTTTTGTTCTTATTGCGCCCGGACTTCTATTCAGCCTATAAAAAAGGACGATGTTATCTGATAAGACTATCTTTAAGAATTTAGCCGATACTTATAATTATATATTTCTGATGTACTTCAGACTAGCTGAATCGATCCCAACCATGATATATTCCAGACACGATTGATTCAAAGATCAATAACGTTCTAGTTCGAAGAATCTATAAGAGAGATGCACCGATCTCTTCCTGTTTATCTAACTATGTAAGATTTTTGTATACAGATCACCACCCAAGCGAGAAATTTCTTTGAATTTGATATCGCGAATCGGACACCGCTTATGATTATTGCTTATTGGCGTGCTCCATCTTGGAAACTGTGACTCTTCCAATTGAACCAAAAAGGAATTTTTCTGAGAGCACGAGTTTCACTCGCAAATAGAGTTTCATGATAATAGTTTCATAGTTTAATCGCCGGATGCAACAATTAAATAGTTTGTGAACACGTGCTTTGATCATCAAATGCGATTATCTACTCAGATATTGTGAGAGATCCTCTTTAATAGATACGCGCTTCGTACGAGTATTTTACAGTTCATTCATCTTTCAGAAGTATACCATTTGTTGCGAATCTGTCAAAAGCATTCGATAAGCACCCAGCTATTAGCTTACATTCATCAAAACCAATACAATACTATTATTGCGGGCATGAACATATACATAATATAATAAATTTATTAAAACCCACCCAAAATAAAATTATAAAAAAATAGAATAAGATTATAAAAATAGGACATTAAAAAAAAGGATTTTATAATTGGATATAAATTGATGTTAACAATAATTGGTAGTAAAATATGTAATTATGAATATTTTATCTACGAAAATGTTATAGTTAAGAAAAAACATCAAAAAATTTTAACAACTTAATGAAAATAATGAACATAGATATAAATAAACCCGAATTCGATTTGTTTATTTTATGTGCATGAATTATTTGAAAGTATACTCCATTTATTTTATAAAAAATCCATTAAAAAATGAACGACAAAGACAAAAACTAAAGAAAAGAAATTATTAAAGCAAAGTCGAAATTCAAAGAAAATTCAAAGAAATAAAATAGATTGATATCCTAAAAATTTTTGGTCAATTCTAATTTATTTGTTGAAATTACAGCATTGGACCAAAATTTTATATATATTGTTTAGGAGTGATTGATTTGAAATCAATATCGAGTGTTCAAAATAAATATAAAAAAAATTCGAAAAATGTACATTATATACTATATATACTATATACTATTATATACTATATATATACATTATTACTACAACTTATTATAAATAGATTTGTATGATATTGATTGATATTCAATGATACTGCACAAAATTTTATTACATGATTCTATTGTATATAAATGAACATGGTCTAATTCCTTGGTCAAGTACCAAAAAAAAAGCTGAAGCTCGCAATAAATATTTTCGATTCTGTTGGTAAAATTATTCAAGAAAATTTTGCAAAGAAAAATGTAATTTATATAATTAATAGATTACTTTTAACATTACATTCCCTTATAACTGACATGAATTGGAAGTAAAAAAAAAACCATTTTCAAAATGAACTATAGAAATGTAAAGTAATCGGATAGCCTGGCTCTTATTTTCAGTAGCTCGAGTATTTTTAATAGCCTAACAATAATTTATAAGTAGATATAATTTCTTAATTAAACTTCAAGATTCTCAATTTAAACAGAGATATAGCAGCAACGGCCACTTCACAAGTCACTTGTATATATCTTGCGAAAAGTCAGCATAGAAGCAAGCTCAAAGGTCCTGACTTCCGCAACTTTCGAGAGTCCATTCGAAACCGCCTTCAACGCGATTAGTTACTCTAAGTTGCATTTTCTCTCAGTGTGCATTTTCATGAAAAGTAATGATTGGAAGAAAAGCCAAATCCCGCTAATAGGTTTTTAGATGAGATCAATTAAAATAGAAATAAAATATATATCATATAAAATTTAATAATAATACAGTTCACATCAAAATATAGATAGAATTATTACAGTCTTCAATCCGCCGCAAACAATTAAAGGTACCATTTTTTTCACTCAAAATTTATAATATAAACGATTTTAATCTTCCATGGGAGTCTTATCAGTAACTAATACTTTGAGCAATAGTATTAGTTCAAACCATATTTGCAATATAATATTCAAAGTCATTCATTTTTCAATTTTATCAGAAAAGTTCTATTATCAAAAAATTTTTGTGATGCTAATAAAGAAGAAGAATCATCTAATTTGGAAGAATTTTCAGATGAAGATTCGTCAAATATCATTTCGAATTCTAAATTTAAAAATTGAAAATGTAAATATTTTTTGTAAATATTTTTTTTTAATTAGTTTTTATTATTAAATTTAATAATTTATTAACTTTTATAAAAAATACTTTTAGGTATTATTATTTGAAAAATAAAATATCTATGTATTTTTAATTCACCAGTATTATTGAGATAATATTATCAGAATATCTAGAAATGTATTATTTTTTATATATTATATACTGTATTATTATATATCATGTAATATTAATTTATTATATATTATTATCATATTTTATCGAAAAGAATCAATATGAAACCGTTATTAATTTTGGCCAACTAAATCGATCATTTGCATCACTGTGCATTGTCGCGCTGTTTTCCTTTCATCTAAGAATTTTTTCGTGTTATTCTCTATATACAAATAAATAATAAATTAATGCTATAAAAATTATAAATATTGATTTATATTTTAAATACCTACGTAGATGCTTTATATTTTGTTTATATATATGAATATTAATATATGTTTAAAATTAACGATCTATATTTTTATTTATTATATAAATGAATGAAAATTTTTTTTGATAATTTAATTTGTATTTTATAAATGTGAACTTATATAATAAAATAATATTTATAATAATTGTATAATAAAATGATATAAAAGTTAAATGAAATCACAACTAATAAATATATTTTTCAAATTGTAAATATTATTATATATAATATTATAATATTCGAACACTTTAAAAAGTAATTCGGATATTTTAAAAATTTATAGTTAAATTTATAATTTATAAAAGTAAAATAATAATTTTTTATTAACAATTTTTTTTTAAAATTAAATATTGTTTTGATATTTTCTATAATATTATTCTAAAATATTTAAGGAATTGAAAATATTAAAAATTATTTTTTTTAAACAATATATTTTATATTTCTTTCTTTTCAAACGAATTTATCATTTTTCTTTAGTATATATTAAAAATTAAATCGATAGTCTTTTATTTTGTTTATCAGAAGATGTTGATACAATTACCTAAGATTAATTAATTTAAGTTTGATAATTTAAATTTGTAATATGTGTGATTATATTATAAGTTAAAAATATGTTTTTTTTTTATCTTATATGTTCTTTTAATGTTTTCTCTTAATTTTCTTAATTCTTAGAAAGAAATAATTTCACAAGAATTTCCACATCAGCATAGTAAAACGAACCAAAAAATACAAATTGAAAAAGTAAAAAAAGACACAAAATAGCTCCAGTCTATATATTGACATCAATCAAATTCAAATAGCTGGAAACATTAAATGATTGTGAAATGTTCGAAACTTCTACATATAAAAAAAAAATTTCTACATTTAAAAACTCCATCACTATCACTGATATTTCTAAAGGATATATTAAATAATATATATAATAATAATAGAAATTATGACGAAGGCACTGGAATAGTAAATATATCGTTAATAAAAATAAACAGATCAAAAGAAAACAATAACAAACTGAAAATTCTTCTTAGAAATGCAAAGGCACACAAAAAAATTGTGAAATATTTGAAAACGCTAAAAATTTCACAGATACTAACTCAAAGGAAAAGGCATATTATATACAATATACATCATTCACTTAATTTAGAACTGAAAGAAAAATTATTAACATTTGCATATAAGATAATAAATATATTTAACATCAAACGTAAGCCAGAAGTCATTACTTGTCACTATTCTTTATTGATTTAAAACAGATATATAATAACAAAGAAATATATCAAATTCAAATATTAATGAATTGCATTATTCAAATCAAATCGTCCTACAAAAGAAATAGGAAATAATACAACGCAAAAAATATCAACAATATGGATATATAACGATACTCAAGCGAGAAATCCTCAAACTTTATTTCCAGATTGCATGAAATCAGCCAATATATTAGCAATATGAAATGCTCCATATGAAAAGCCATATGAAAATGATCATGCCAACTATAGAGACTGTCCAGTCTATTAGTTGCAACAGCATAAATTTTCAAAATCAAGGCTCAAAAATATAATCTAGTCGAACAATATGAACATAAACAACGAACGATATAAATAGTAATCCCATCATCTATGCAGAAACAGTTAAATGGTATTTTAGGAAATATACTATCTACAAAGATAAATACAATAAAGATAAATACAAGAATAATAACCTCAACATTTTCATACAAATCATAGAAAAATTCTTCAATAAATTAGAGCAAATTCTAGAGAGACAAAGAAGTGTGAAGATAAAACAAATCAATCACTTGCTAATCTTATTGATAGCAAATTCTGACTTATAAAAGTATATATTCTATGAAATGCAAATAGATGTGTCACAAGAATGAATTAAGAACTTTCATCATTAATAAAAATTCAAATTATTGTCAAAATATCATTGAAAAAAATTACTTCAAGATAAAAAAATATGATGGGTATACAATGCAACATCCAAGTGATAGAATATATGGTAATATTGCCATAATAATACAATCTAGTTAAAAAACATTATATACTCCTAACTGATAATCACGATTAACTGCAATCAAAAAACATAGTATTACAGACTGGCATAGCTCTATTATTATATCTCTATATATTGTTCATTTAAATATAAATATAAAGAAGGTTTAATATCTTCTTCATAAGTCTGGGTAATAAGTTCTTAGCAAGAGACGATTTCAATGCAAAAAACGATTTCTAGGATTCGAGAATCACAAATTCAAGAAATAGAACATTCTTACAAAATTTATGAACAAATAAATTAAAACACATAAGTATCAGAAAACTTATTTACTGATCGACTAACATGAATAAAATATCAGATCTACTCGATTTTTATATTGCCAAAAGTTTTTCGATATATATAAATATTCTAATAATAATCTCTTCTTCGATTACTTATTAGTTGCGGTTTTAAATAGTTGAAATCAATAGTGGAAATCAATAACTGAAACACGATTATTACAGATCTTTAACAGTAAATATATAGACATTCTTCTGCTAAATCATTAATGTCTCAATTGCTACTCATTTTTCATCAAAAACAGAGAATGATTTAAAAGAACAGTGTAATATCTTACATACTATATCATAGAAACAACTAATAGCGCAAGTTCTGCAAGAGTTCATTATATTATATCAACTATCCAAAATTCATTAAGAAGCATATCGCTAAAAAGAAAAAATTAAGAAAAACACGGCAAAATACTAGATCTCCCAATAATAAAAATAACAAAAGATTATTGAATAGAATAACCAGTAAAAAATTCATTCGATTATATATCAGCATATAAAAATGAATTTTTTATCAGCATATAAAAGCGAATATTTAAACTTGATTTAACTAATTAAATACCGATTATTCTTTCTGGAAGACAATTAAAAGGATTATAAAATCATAAATAAAGATTTTGTTCATTCGAAACCAGCAGAAATGCTAGGAATTCTCAGAAAATGATAGATGCAAAGATAAATATTTAATATCTTTTTTATTAAAATATTTAAGACTTTTCCCACGAGCAACTTCTTCCACGAGAATTTGAAATTCAGTATTTGCAAGCTTTTTATAATTTTCTTTCTGTCGAATTATTCACATTTTAAAAAATCAAATTAATGATAATAATAAATAAAATAAACCCTAAAAAAGTTTATAATCATAATTTCAAAGAGTTTTTCAAGAAAAAAAAAATATTATTAACCTCGATATTCAATGCCGCACAATGCATCGAATTTTTTAACTACTGAAAAATTTTATATATCATAGTAATTAACAAAATAATAAATAAATAATAAACTCTTGCATAAAATGTCATTATATTGTCCTATCAATCTTTTATTAATTCTTTTATTACTAAAGCTTTTCAAGAAATTGCTTGTAAAATATATAGAAACTATTTCAATAGAATCAAATACCGGAACACTAATTCGGCTTTAAAGGACAACATTCAATTCTCCAACAAGTTTATAGTTTATATTTAATCATACAAGAAAAGATTTATAATACAAACAATATTCTTTTCAAATATTAAACAGACATTTAACAAAATACAAACTAGTATTTTAAAAAAATTTTTCGTTATAATATATTGCAATCATATTTAACTAATAAAAAATTCAAAAAATTCAATCAAAATTCGATGTCAATCATACAATGACATTAATCACATAACTATTTCAGTTTATCCAATTAATTCTACAATTTCGCAGAAAAGTGTACCCATCCTATATCTATCAGAATTTCAGATTCTGTTGCTCGTGGAAAAAGTGTTAAATATTTTAATAATGAATGTTGAATATCTGTCTTTGCATCTATATCTATATTGCAGATACTGCAGATTTCTAATTTCTTTAAAAATACACACACATCACAGCTACAGATATTTTGCAGATTGCAGACAATGTAATTCTTGCCTCACACGACAACTTTTTTGAAGCTTTTAAAAATGGCTTAAAAATTAGAACATAGTAAATGAAAATAAATTGGTTCATGTCACTTTTATCTTATGCAAAACATATGAATTAAAATTAAATATTATAATAATTTCATAAAAGAAAACAGTTAAATATCTTGGTATAATTTTAAAGAGAAGATTAACATGGAAAAAATATATTCAAACAAAAAAATTTAAAATGACAAACTGTACTAGCTACTAGAAAAACATTTTAAATTAAAATTAAATAATAAATTACTAATATATAAGATTATTCTAAAACCTATCTAGATTTGTGGAATTCAATTATAGGGTATGGCAAGCAATTCCAATTACGAAGTTTTACAAAAATTTCAACCAAAAACATTTCGTAACATATGTACTCCTTAATACATTTCTAAAAATACAATACACAATGATTTTGCAATATCTATTGTTAAACAAAAAAATATCAAACTATAGCAAACGTCATACTACACAGCATTTATCACAGCATAAAAATTCATTAGCTATAAAATTATATCATAATTAATATCATATTGATATTAGTGATTAAAGATTAAAAAAATATATTCCCTTAAATCTTGTCTTACATTAATTAAATCTAATATTATCGCAATAATTAAAGCGGTCACTTACTACAAATTTATATAAATTTATATAAATATTTATATAAATATATAAAATTAATATTTATATAAATATAACAATATAATGTAACTATTATGAATTACTTTACACGTCACAGTACAATGTCACAAATTTACTTATAATTCCATAAAATTAATTATTATTAATTAATTAATTAATTATTTCTATTAATTCTAAATACTTTAAGTCATTAAAAAAATAAAAATATTTTTTTATTATGGAAAGATTGGTGAGATGTGTCTCTTCTGTATATATTATATATTTATATATAATTTGTATATATATTTATTGTTCATTTTAATGATGAATCTGAAAATAATCTTACTAATTTAAAATTCTAGTCGATATAAATATAATCCTTCATTTTTCATGTCTCATATGGTTTTAATGTAATTATTATTTAAATTTATTCTTATTTAATAATTTAATATATAGTGTTAGTTATATTGCTATGGTTTCAATATAATCATTATTTTTTAATTTTTAATTTATTCTTATTTAATAATTTAATATATAGTGCTAGCTTCAATCTGTTCAGGAGCTTTAGTAATAAAGTTGATTTATTACAAAATTCGTTGTTAATAAAGTTCTATCTTAAAACAATCAAAATTCATATGCTAATGAAGATTTATGAAATGAATTCTTAAAGTTCTAAAAATTCTAAAATTCAATTCAACTTATTCATTATAAAATTCAATAATTCACGAAGTTTGTAAATGATTCTGATGTTTAAAAATTCTATAATTCGAAAAGTTTGATAATTTAAAAAATTTTAAAAGTTCTAAATGTTCGACAGTTTAAAAAATTCTGAAATGTAAAAGATTCTGATTTCATTGAATTTTACCAAAATCGCTCGTATTTTCCAAAATTATTATCTCATGAGATTGCGGATCTTCGGACATACAGCAGTAATGACACTATGATCATTCTGAATGAACGATCTCCAACCTAAGGAAAATTTTTAGAATTAGGTTGAAGAATTTACCACCTATAAAATCTGCTGTTTCTAGAGAATTGATTCGCAAATATTTATAATAATTTTTCTCAAGTAGAATGATACCATTGATTACTATTGAAATTAATATGGCTGAAAAATATCTCAAATCCCAAAATTTATTACATTCACACTCCAACTATGCCGAAGCGTTTTTAAAAAATATAAAATTCAAAAATCCAAAAATTCTAAATTTTTCTGATAAAAATAGCATTGTTCTCACGCATTACCTACTATCTGTTCAATGTTTTAATATATAGAATGTTTGCTTTTTTAGACATAATAAAATATTTTAGAAAAGATTAAAAATATAAAAGAATATTCATATAGTTGTTTAATATATGTCAAATTGTTTAATATATGTTTTATATTATTATAAAGAGTATTAATATATTTGTATGAAGAGTCTTTCAAAAGTCAATTCTAAAAGCTGTAATAAACATAAAAGTTAATATATAAAATTATCGATTATTATACCATATAGTTTATTATAATTTATTATAGGCTTATTTATTAAGTTATAATTGTAGTTCATATTAAACAAAATGAAACTAGAATAAACTATAGAGAAACTGAGAAATTTATATTCTTAAATAATATTCTTAAATATATTGTATTATCTTTCTTTTCTTTTTTATCAAAAAAAATTTTTATTTTTATTTTTCAAAATAGTTAAAAAAAATAGAGATTTATTTAACATATAATTTATGCAAAATCACTTCGAATCATAGAAAAACATCACAGGCGAGATACAAGAATAAATTAATTATTTTCTGAATTTTCATGCCTCAAATTTAATTATCATAATGTATTAGAAGTTTCATATTAAGTTTAATAACTAAGTTAACTAATATTAATTTATACTAAGTTAATTAATATTAATTTCTCTGTTGATAAATGATGATCTCAATAAAATAGTTATCAAAATATTATTAATAGCAAAATTAAATAATACATACTTATATGCCATTTCAGAGACAACTACTATTCGATGTTAACAAACGATTTTTGTTAAGTATTAAAAATGAAATTATTGCGCAAACTTGTAATGATAAAAACTGATTATTAAATAGAATAAATTTTATTATTTAGAATCATTTTTTTGACATCATATTTTTATAACTTTACAAATAAATAAATATTCACGAAAAAAACAAAAACTTTTTTATTTTTTTTTAAATATTTATTTTAATTTTTTTAAAAATAATATATATACAT
>NW_006263601.1:160072-163015 GCF_000469605.1 Apis dorsata | reverse complement strand
AAATTTTATTAATATATTTTTTTTATTAATATATTATTAATATATAAAAATTAAATACAATTGTTTAACAAATATAATATTATAAAATAATATAATTCAAAAATGAATTTATCATTTGTTTTTATTGCTAATTTTAGTTTACTTTAAGTCATATCTATAAATATCAATAAATATATTATTATTAAAAAATATTAAATTTTTTTTCATTTTAATTCTATTATCATTATAATATATATACTTATATATATACTTATATATATACAGAGTGTTTCAGAAATGTAAATGACCTAGCAAATGGAGACTGTCTTCCAATGCAATTGTTGGTTCTTTTTAAACTTCATTTAGATTATATTTTCGATAAGAATTCTTAAATCCAATATTTGATACATTGCTTGTTTTAAACTTTAATGGAATAATTGTAATAACCCTGGCAATCTAGTCGTCAGAATTTAGAAAGCTTGCAGCCATTTCAACAAGGATAAAAAATGAAAGTCATAAATGGTGAAAGTCGAAGTTGTAATAGTCACATTATAGTAACATAACAAAGAATTTCGGGTATTGATTATTACTATTGCATATAGACAAGTTCTTCAACGGAGGTGAATCATTTACGCAATGTGTAGTCACAAGAATTTTGACGATAGAAGAAGATGCATTAAGCATTAAAATAATTAAATAATTAAAAAAATAAAAAACAAGCATTGAAATAATAAATAATAATAATTAAATAATATTTGTCTAATCTGTAAGTTTTATTACATTATAATGTAATTAATTATCAATTAATTTTAAAAATATTTCTTTAATAATAAATGCCATTTTATTCTAATGTTTCTTAAAAAAATGCAGAAGTTTCTGCAAAAAATGATATATGGAATCTTATTTATCATAAGAAATCGGCCTTTTTTAAGGCCATCAATACTTTTAACATAGGAATAATTTAAGAATTTCTTCTAAAATTACTATATTACAAATAATCAGTTAATGAATTTTTATGATAGTGCAATGAAATGAACAATAGAACATATTGATCCAATGTAATTTATTTTTCAATAATGTTTTATTTATAATTTATTTAGTGTTACATGTAAATTTGTCAAAAGTTAAATTCGTCACTATTAAGGAAGAATATTTATGATAATCCAGTGATATAAATCCATAACAAATGATCATAAATGAAAGTTTTTGCAAAGGAAAATGTTTTTAAATTTATTTTATTTTATTTTAAAATTATATCAGATATCTGTAATTTACAAATATTTCAACATTTTTTAAATGTTACATATACACACATATATATAGGGTATTCTTAAAATATGGGAACATTGATTGAGGATTTCTAAAATAGTTTCAAGCAACATTTTGATTTGTAAAAACTTTTGTTTTAGTATTATTAACAAATTATTAATAAAAAATACTAATTACAAAGCATATAGATTAATTGAACTATAGTACGTATCAAAACTCGTACGAATAGCAATATAAATTGAAGAGAATATGTTAAATACAACAAATTTTTTTTTTAAATTATATCGAATTTAAATTATTCACGAATTATTCAATGAATAGATTAATTAAATGCTAATAAATCGAATTTATTTACTCAAAATTTGCAAAATTGTGCAAAAAAAGATAAATATATATTTTTTCTAATAAATGTTCTAATAAACTTAGAATAAAAAAAAACAATAAATTACAGTCTACATTAAACTACAAAACAGTTTATTTCAAATAGATTAGATTAGATGTTAAGAACAAAGATTGTGAAGATAGCTTGGATTTTGTTGTCAATGGCTTGAGCATATTTAATAAAATTTTCATTTTCTAGCAGTAATTTACGAGCAGATACAACTTCCTAACGCTTTTCAGATTCTCATTACAGTAATCGAAATGGAAATATAAAAATGGCCATTTCACAAATCACTTATGTACCTAATCTTGTGACGCATCTACCATAAAAGTGATCGCAAAGATCTTGATCCTCATACGCTGCGACGCGAGGACTCATCCTTTGAAATTCAACGCGATTATTTGTTTCTCTAATCTCCTTAATTTTTATGGAAAATAATGATTGGAGGAAAAACCAAAATCTGCGGCAGTTTTCTAAATCAGATTAGAATAAAATAAAGTTTAGAGCAGATAGAATTTAACAAGTTAAAAATATAGTTAGAATCAGAACAGTATTATAGTTAGTCGTCAATCAGTTAAAGTAAAACACCATTTGTTGATTTAGTCTAAACTCATGATTCGTTTAATAATTCACAATTTTTTAATAATTCATAGTTTATAATTAATTTCAATTTCATACTAATTTGCTACTTCTAAATTTTATTTTAATTATTGGAATTAGTCACTTGCTTTCAAATAAAATATTATTTAAATTGTTAGTTCTTCTAATATCTTCTTTTGTCATGTTTTTTTTCATTTGGATTTATTATTTTTTATTGTTTAAATCATTTTGAATAATTTTATCTTTTATTATGATTTTAATTTTTAACAATTTTATAAGTATCTCATTGATAACAATCCAGCGAATATCGACATTTTAAAAAAATTTCTGTTATTTTTATACATGATATTTTCTTGTGATTTGCAATTTTCGACGATAATATAATGTAATGTAATAATTATATATGAAAAAATAATATAATGTAATAATTATACATCAAAAAATTTTTTATTGGACAGAATTTTTTATTGCTTTTACAATAAAACATAATCTAATCATGCATAATAATTTTAACATTTTATATTTTATTAAAGGAAATAAAATAAAAAGAAGTTGAATTTTATTGATTACTTTTATTTTATTTATTTTTGGAGATTGCCATTGAAATTCATTAATATCAAATGCGAATTAGGGCAAAGTATTTTTTAATAATAATATTTTTTAATAGTTGCTAATTCAAATTATAAATTCTGATAAAATAAAATAAAATATAT
>NW_006263601.1:151329-159812 GCF_000469605.1 Apis dorsata | reverse complement strand
ATAATTTATAATTCTATTTATATATATAAAATAGTATAATATATATAATATAATAATATAAATAATATAAATAATAATAATAATATTACATATATGAATTGATAAATTGGAAATATAGAAAAAACGAAGAAGGATTTACGAAAAAAAACATCAATCATAAACATCAATGTAATTACAAAATGAAGAGAAAAGAAAAAAATAACAAATACAAAGATAAGAGAAGAATCAGATCACTTTCTAATTCTTAATAATGGATCAATTAAAATTAAAAGAAAGATATAAAAGTAATATGAAATGAAAAGATAATTAAAAAAAAAAGAAAAATGAAGAATGTGAAAAAAAAGTGAAAAACTAAAAAAGAATGGAAAAAAGAAAAAAAGAAACAGAAAGCAGAGAATACAGAGGAGAAGAGAATAAGAAGTTATGCAATAGAAGAAAAAAAAAGAATAGAAACAAATTTTATTTTTTTATCAATATTCTATATTAATATTCTTCGTTCTCCATCAATTATTTCATTTTTTGAGGCTTTTTTTCTGATATCAACATTTTTCTTTTTTTTTCTTTTTTTTTTCTTATTTAATTTTGCTTCATTTTTCCCTGTATTAAAATCTGCTTTTATCCATATTATTTTCTCTCCTTTTTTATCTTCGATTAAATTTTGTTAACTTTTTTTTTCATCATCATTATTAAATATTAAGAATAGGGTTTATGAAGCAGTCAGGTAACCTAGCTTTTATTTTCAACTGTTTGAGTACTTCTAATAGCCTAACAATAATTTATATGGATATGATTTTCCTAACGCTTTCCAGATCATTAATTTAAACTATGATATCACAATAATTGCCATTTTATAAGTCACATTTGCATATATGGATTACCGTAAAATAAATAGTCAAAAGTCCTGCGCGTTGCGTTGCGGCGCGATTTCGCGAGGGCCATTTTTCGAAACCGCCCTCTAGCGCGACAATTGGTCTCACCAATTTCTCATTTTCACGAAAGGCAAGGATTGGAAGAAAAATCAATCACAACAGTCTTACAGTTGAGTTAGAACAGAAATAGAAAATTAAACGGATAGAATTCAGCGATGATATGGTTTACATCAAAATACAGTTAGAATCATTAACCATAAAGTATTAAAAGTATCACCACTCGTTTACTCAGAGCTTAAATTATAAATGATTATATATGATTAATTCTTCAGTTTAGAATAATAAATCTTTATCGAACTTGCAAAGATTTCATTATTTGCGGATTATCGTTAAAGAATTATGCTGCTCACATAATCCAATCCTTGGTATATCTAAAGCAAATTACAGGATAGCTTGGGAGAATTTACAAACCTGATATGAGAAAATCGCGAATCTTTTTGTTTACTATGCGGATACATTTCTAGATCTGTCAGCGATCAAAAACAAATTTTCCATCGCTCTAAGAGAATTCATTGATGATGCAAAAATTCATCTTCGCATATTGGAGAAATTAAGTGAACCTTTGTGGGATACCATGATTCTAATAATTCTTACAAGAAAATTAAATTCAATAACATTAAGCGAATGGCAGGAGTGAATGTTGGCTTTAGCGTGCAATCCTACATTTAAAGATTTTTACAAATTCTTAGAAGCTGGATATATACTTGGAGAATTTCTCGATAGATAATCAACAACAACGTCTAACAGATAATCATCGGCAATATTCGATGAATTCTCTAATATATCGGACCGAGCAATGATATACGTAGTTAATGTTTCCTTCACATGTCCAGCTTGTTCGAACAACCATTGTTTGTCACAATACAAAGGATTTAAAGAGTTAAATATAGATGAAAGAAAAAATTTATAGCAGGCGAAATTTTATTTCAATTGTTTATAATTTACATCGCGTGAAGGCATGTGTGCACCGAGTTTGTAAAATATGCAGACGCATCACATGTTATTATATCGAGACAACATTGAAGTAGAAAAACTCAAGTCTTTTTCAACAGAAAGTCTCGAGCCAAAAAGGAATTCAATAAGGGATATATCAGCCTCTACGTCACAAATATTGCGAGCTATTCCTTTTCTAAGATATTGCCAATCGCGGTCGTTTTTGTCAAGAATAATCAAAGAAAAAATAGAAAAATCAAGTTTTATTAGATTTAAGCTTTCAATGTAATTTAATTATTTATTTAACCCAGAAGTTATGTAAGAATAAAATGTAAACGAATGAAATTGAATATTTCGGATATCGGAGATTTAGTTAATTCGGTATCAGAAGAAACGGTTTAATATTTTTTAACAACATTTTTTTTCCAATTTTAGCACCAGCATCTCTTGTCTGGCCATAGATAAAATCATTATCGGATCACTTGGCTAGAAATAATGATTTAGCTAAATTTTAGGAAATAAAGAAAATATCTGCGAAATTTGTACAAGGAAAAAATTATTATGAAAAAAAATTATTCCATTTCTCGGAAAACATGCAATAGATGACAAATGAGCATTATATAATTAGTATAGCGTTTGTATAACATATTTCAATTAGATGATTCATGCGAACAATTTGAAAAACAATTGTATTTATTTGAGAAAAAATTATCCAGGCAAAATTATCCAGAATTGCCAGCGCAATATTAGGATTTTATGAAAAATTATATGACTTGATCAACTGTCTTTCAACATGAAGGATAATTTATATTATCTGCTCCATGCCGTCTCTAAGATTAACAATACGACGACGAAAGTTCGTGTCGTATTCGATCGATCGGCGAAATCATCCTATCGGTAAATGATACTCAAATAATAAGACCGACGATTTATTTTCTATTTTACTTCGATTTCACAATACAAATATGTTATGTTAGCGAATAAAGAAAAGATGTATCGTCAAATATTGGTTAGACCCGAAAATCGCAAATTCCAACGCATTTTGTGGAGATCGAATTATAATGCGCCAGTTAGCATGTATAAATCAAATATAATCATTTACGGTTACGTTTGTATCATTCCTAGCTACGAGTATTATGAGAAATAGGAATCCGATGCACCAAAACTTTTCCAAAGAACATCTGAATTATAATGAAAAACTTTTATGATCTACTAACGGGAGCGCACAGTATTTTGAAACCTCGACAGAGACGGCAGAAGATTTTGAATATTTTAGCAAAAGCCAGATTTGTTCTGTAAAAATGAGCTTCTAATTTCATGTTCAATAGTCATATCTGATTCCAACAATATTGTTTCTTAAATAGAAATAGCGACCGAAAAGGATCTTAAAAAACTGGATTTATTATGGTTGACCATCGATGATGCGCTTCGATTTTTTGTCACTTTGATCATATTCGTAGATGACCAAACTATCCCAACAGATTTACAATCCGTTAGAATTAGTAGGACCCATAATTATCCAAGCAAAGATTTTGATGCAAAGTTTGTGAAAAGCCCAATTAGAATGAAATGAATCAGTCCCTCTGGAAATCTATTCTGATTGAATGTTGTTTCGATCAAATTTAGAGCAATTAGCAATTGTCAAAATATCACACCGCATATTAACGAAAGACATAGAAAATACAGAATTGTATGGTTTTTTCGATGCCTCCGAGAAAACTTATGGAGCATGCGTTTGCCTGCGCCAATAAGAATAAATAAATGGGAGGCACGGTTAATCCACAAGTGGCTTCTCTCAAATCAATTTTTTTTCCGCGATTATTAGATTATATAGATTATATAGAATTTTGTGATATATTGTTACTATCTTAATTTTATATCATATTTGATATCATAAGTTAAAGTTGCATTCACTTTAGATTGTTTGAGAATATTATTGGTCAAATTCCACCATCGTGTTTGTGTGGATAAGTGATTCATTCAGCAGATGAAAGACATTTGTAACTAATAAAGTTGCAAAAATATAAGGCACATGCGATCATCGGGCATGGTGTCATATAACGTCTCTCGATAATCCGGTTGAGCTTATATCTCACGGTGATCTGTTTCAGTGAATAAACCGACAATGAATGATATACCAGAAAAAAGAATGGTAAAAATTGCCTTGAAAAAAGTTGTAGATAGGAAAATGATTTATTGCATTTTGACTATACGCTGTTTCACACTACAGTTTATTACATTAGATTTATTAGAAATTCGCGAATGAAGACGCACAATAAACATTCGAAAAATCAATTAGAACTTGAAAATTTGATCACTGCTGAATTAATATAAGCTCACAAGATTTTAGAACGTCTCACTCAAGAAGAAGTTCTCTTTTCACCTGAGTTACTATACTTATACTAAAAACAGACTTCCATTATATGTATTTTTAGACGAGGATGAAATTATAAAAATAAGTGACAGATTACGAAATGTATCCATACATTTCGTTTCCGGAAAAAACATCCTGTAATATTATCCTCTAAACATCTGTTTACAGAAATCATAACAGGGAAAAAGCATAGATTATTACATGAGTGATGCCAAACAATAGTATCATTGCAAAAGCGATATTCATAGCTTCTTCGTAAGGAAAATCGTACGAAAATGCATAAAGTGTTTTAAGGCAAAGTCACGGATCTTAAAATGCGTAATATCAAGTGAGTCAATTGAGTCAATTATCTGTGACTCAAGTAACACTAGCCCGACCATTTTCTACCTGTGATCTTGACTATGCAGATCCATTTCCAATACGTGAGAGAATCCGTAGCAAGACTATAGTGAAATCCTCCTATTTATACATTTTCGTCACGAAAGCCATCTAAGAATTAACCATGGATCCACTGAGACATTTTTAAATTATTTGCATAGATTCACAGTTCACAAAGAATTATATAGGACAACATTTACAGATAATAAAACAAATTTTATAGGCTCGCGAAATGAATTAAGCTCTTGAAAAGTACAAAACATAATACAAAAGTATTAGGCGCATTAGGAAGATACAGTATAGAATGAAGCCTGAATCTTTCACACGCGCCACATTTTGTTGATGGATTATGAGAGAATGTGATAAAGGCCACCAAACGTCATCTGCAGAGTGTCATTGATAAATAAAAATTGACATTCGAACTATACATTCTATTAACACAAATAGAATTTTGTCTAAATTTCCGATCTATCACTCCTTTGTTATCCGATCCTGATAATCTGTATCTAGGTCATTTCCTAATATGCCGCAATACCGGAGAATGATTTGCGAAAAGTCAAAATGAATCGGCTTACCCAATATCAGCTAATTCAATGTTCCAGCATTTTTAGCAGAGCTGGAACAAAAAATATTTACAAGCAGTTACAATAGAGGAAAAAATGGCACAAGTCGATAAATACCCTAAAAAACCCGAAAAAACGAATAATAATACAAATGAAAAAATTTTCCCTTCTATAATTCTTCTTCATAAGTAGGATGATGCAGTTTCACCTTAAGACAGACGGTATTCCATGCATGGCCATCGTAAAAAAAAAAATCATCAGCGGCATCATCAAATGGTCAACGGTGAAACTATGCATCATGCCAATATATAACGATAACGAATCATCATTAGATCCAAGAAACAATCAAGAAAAAATGAATTAGGATATTTCATCTCATCTGGATGACAGAAAGGCATGGACGTTATAGAAAGATTTTGCAATGTTCATGTCAATATTATATATTACAGAGTTGAAATTGTTAGTGATTTCAAAGCGGACGATATGTTAAGGACAAGGCTTGTGAAGCAATCTGTCTTCAATAGTTTGAGTCCCTCTAATTCTAACAATAATTTATAAGTAGACATAGTTTTCCTAATGCTTCTAGATCTTTAATTTAAACAAAAATATTACAGAAACTCCTGTCCCTACATGTTGTGAAACGATCGCACAAGAGCCCATCCTTCGAAGCCGTTCTTCAACGCGACGATTAGTTCCTGCAATTCTCTCTTAGTGAGCAATTTTCCTGAAAAGCAAGAATTGGAAAAAAATCAAGGCTCGTGAAGTCAAGCTCTTGTAATTGAATTAAAATAGAAATAGAAAACTAGACAGATAGAATTCAGTGATGTTTTACATCAAAATATAGTTAGAATCATTATAGTTAGCCGCAAAGAATTAAAAAAACCATTCACTCAGAGCTCATACTATATACGATTATACGAGTCTTACGGTAGTAAGTGGTTCTTCGAGCAGTAGCATCAATTTAGGCATCCCATTTGTTCAATATCCAAAGTTCATCTTTCGACTTTAGTATAAT
This sequence comes from Apis dorsata, assembly GCF_000469605.1. NCBI lineage: Eukaryota > Metazoa > Arthropoda > Insecta > Hymenoptera > Apidae > Apis > Apis dorsata. Next base: position 153,620 of record NW_006263601.1, on the reverse strand, counting down.
TATATATTTTTCTTCAACTTATAACTATATAAATATATAATAGTTATGTATATACATATTTGTATATATATACAAATTATCAATCAATTATCAATTAGTTTTATATTTTAGATTTTATCAATTAGTTTATGAATTTTAATTTTGTGACTCAACTTTTTTAAAGAAATTTTTATCTTAAATAACAATGTTTTTTTGGAATTTTAACTTTTTAATTTTCTTTCAAATTAAAATTATTCTTCTAAGACTGAGATTTATAACTTAATAAATTCCATTTATAAAAAACTTATTTGATTTCGAAAAAAAAATTTTTTTAGATATTCGAAAGAAAAGAGAAAATATTATTTATTATTTCCTGAAATTTTTGATGCGTTTGATTTTTGAAATTTTTAATCAAATTTTTTTAATATTTTTAATTTCATATACTATATATTTAATTTTTCGTTTTAAAATTTTTGTATGTAAAAAATAAATTAGGATTTCATTATAAGAATTCATCATTTAATGTCAACTGAAAATATCAAATTCAAATTTTGCATCCATATAGATCTTAGAAATTGAATAGAATATCTTAATCTTAATCTTTAATTTTTTCTATAAACAAATAGAAACTTTATTTAAGGGTTTATTGCAAGATTAATATACTTCTGTAATAAGAATATCTTTTAAATTTTGATTTTAAATCCTTACTAAACATTGCAAATTTATAATAATTGTCGGATTGACTGAAGTTTATAATTTTATTCATAATTTCAAACTCTATTTTATTTTAATATTTTGAAACAGAATTTGTTAATAAATAATACAGTAAAAACAATTGAGTTTTATTTTATCCTGGTATTTTATTTTAACTTTTTTATTTATATTTCTAAGAATTATAAGAGTTCAAATTTAATTAATAAACTCGCTCTTAAGTAATAAAACTATAAAAAATATATTTAAAAATTCAAATATGTAAAATATTGACAAGATATATATTCGCATTCTATTTAACAAAGAGATAACTGCCTTGAGATCAATCAATTATATTCTGTTATTAATAAGAGTACAAACAGTCAACCATAATTAATTTAGGGAAAAATTGAATTCCTATAATTTTCTTTTGTAAAAATATGTTTATCATATTCTATGTGATTTTACTAATAAAAATGAAAACAGATTTGTAGAAAAAATTCAAAATATAATATATTTTTATTCCAATTACATTATTTTATAATAATTTCTATAAAAATATATATATTTTAATATGAAATTTTATACTTTATTCAGATTTATAAGACAATCTGTTCTATTTAATTCATGATATTAAAATGTAATTTTCTAACCACTATGAATATTGTAATTTTATTCTGTGAATCGATAATATTGGAAATGACATTAAAATCATAAGGAAATTCTAAGCTTTCCAATAGTAAATGTATTGTATGTTTCGTTATATATTCCTGATATAAGAATAAACAAATCATCTTATAGTTTTTCAATATAGTTCAAAGTACCATATCGATTTAAGAATTTGATATTGATTTCATAAATACGTCTATTCATAAATAATGGTCATGCGATAAAATAATTATTAAAATTTTATTAATTGTCAAGTAAGCAAAACATTAAAGCAATACTTATACTTATACAATACAAAATACTTATTAAAGTATTGGCAAACAATTATTATTCGATTTTTATTGCGTAAAATATATTATCAAGCGAACGAAATTATAATATTCTCAAAGAACGAATAAAAACCTATTAGAATAATTTTTTTAATATTTATTTATAATTTTAATTCTTAAATAAAAAAATATTTACAAAAATGATATGAAAATATTTATTTTTTTCAAAAATTACGTATTTACATATATAAAAATAATGAAAAATTTTTTATGATTAAATAATATCGACAATTAATTTTAAAATAAAAGTTTTCTCTTTATAATGATTTATATTATATTATATTATATATTATATTATAATGATTATTCCAAAGACTTGATTTTAAATAATTTCTATGATATTTAATAAACTATAATTTTTAATAATAATATTGTAATTTTCAAATAAAGTTTTTCATATAAATATGATTGAACTTCATTACCAGCTAAATTAGATCATTTAAATATGTATCATAGAAAATGGAATTAAATATAAAATTAAAATATAGAATAACATAATTTATCATAAATTTACTTTATTTATGTTCAATAAATTTATTAATTTGATAAATTAATTATTTAATTTGATTTTAACTTTAATTTTTGTTTTGAATATGTAAAGCGACATTTTTCTGTTCATATTTT
>NW_006263601.1:144930-151212 GCF_000469605.1 Apis dorsata | reverse complement strand
TTTATCTTTCATATGATAAATTTTACAAATTTCCATTTAAAACATTGATAATTATTTAGAAAAATTCCTTTGAGATTTCTATAGCCTAAAAAAATTGTTCAGAATCACATTTCGATAATATATTCCAAGGTTATTAAAATTGAAGAAAAGAATTCTTTTAATTAAATAAATTACATTATATAAATTTTAATAAATAAATAAAATAAATAATTATTAATATTTAAATTTTTATATAAATATTATATTATACATATTATATTATATTTATAATATAATAAAATTTATATTATGAAATTTTCAAAAATTCAAAAAATTAAAGTTGATTAAAAATAAAGTTGTGTCAATGTATAAAAAAATTATTAAATATATGATATATATTGCATAATGTATCTCTCTATAAATAACTTAAATAACTTAAATAAAATATCGTTTTTTATGTTAATTTTATTATTTTATATCTTTTATGACAATATTAATTGATTTATTAATTGATATTTAGAAAATCAAATGAAATTTTAAATCAAAATTAATTATTAATCAATAATTTTGGATCTTTAGCAAATTTTTTCAAAACTTATATTTTAAATATGTATTTGTTTTTGAGAATTAATTTTCTATTGTTTTAATTATCTATTCGATATGTATTTTTGATTTTGTATTTTCGATTATTGTACAACTAACAAATATTTTTGTAACAAATATTTTTAAAAATTTTGAACTCATAAAAAAATAAATTTTATAAGATTTTATTTATTGCGAGGTTGATATGATATGATATACTTTGATCAAAAAATCTTAAAAATTATAATAATTGTTGAGATTACCAGATTAAATTTATAATTTCTAAGATATTAACAAAAGTTGTTCTATATTGAATTTTGAATATCTATTCATAATAGCATGTGCGTTAATATATGATATATGCTTATGTATATTATATTCAAAATATATAACGAGTGTTCGCTGTATTTAATTTTAAATTTGAATATGTGAAATATATAAATGAAAACAATTGTTTATATATATCATATATCATATATATATACAGTAATCATAGATGCATATATGAACGTCGTCAATTTCAGACTATGATTTTTCAAAATAAACTGAATACTTGAGTACTTGAAAAATAAAAATATTGCAACTAATTTGCAAATAGAAAAGTTATAGTTCAATTCACGCAGTCAAGAAAGACAAAAGATTCGAAATACGATAAATTAATCAATTCCGCACATAAATCACATGTCATAGATTCAAACACACGAAACATTCCTATCTGTCACCATGAAGTCTCAATTAGCTACCAGTTTTGATGAATTCATCCGAATTAAAAAAAATTTTGCTGCGTAATCCAGAACAAGAATCCGCGAACTGTACGCGAGAATTCCAACTTATTTGAGAAAACACATTATGTTAGGTTACATCACAGAAATATCATTAACATTAAAAGTCACCATGAATGTCGAGTTCAATTGGCGCCGTGTTCTCAAAGCATTCAATTCCAAGTAGTATTCGAAAGCTTCATGAAACGTAACAGAATATTATTAATTGATGTACAATGCGATCGAATTATCCAAAACAATCTTCTGTCGATCTTTCATGATCGATCATCTAAATGTCGTCGTTTTACACGCTGACATAAATATTATATCAGCACTTTGTAAAATCATTTTAATCTTTTCAGCACAGAGAGAGTCTCTTGTGGAAAGAGGATGCTGAATATTTCATAAAATCATATAAATCATATACGACATCATTTCAATTCCATTCGGATGTCTCGACAGATTTAACATAGTTGCGAACGAGAATCCGCGAAATCATTGATGTTATATAAAGATTATGTTTTCATTATACAAAAACACGTCGCGTTGAATCACATGACTGTGAACATATTTTCGAAATTGAAAACTATCATAATCGCGATTTCTATCCGTATCGGACCTTGACCAATAGTCAAGCATCACTATCAAGACTCAGGCAATGTCTCTAATTGGCTTCATTTTTGACCATATGAATGTTCCAATAAAACCTTTCGATGTTGAAAACGCTACTGATTTCAAATCCCTTTCTCTCTAAATGGGGACACCTCAGAATAAACGATAAATTCAGGGCGAATATATTCGCGAGGCTGAAGGATCAACACGTAAATATTAGCGCATAGAAGAATCACTCAAACCATCGTACATAGAAATATACAATCTAATTATATGGAACATAAGGATATGAGTGAACCTATTATTAAAGTTGCACTTTTTTTTTCAGCACAAATATTCATTATAGATATACATTCATTATATGATGGACCATCTGTCACAATGAAACAAATTCGCAGCAGATTTATAGTAAGGCCTGACTTGAGTATGTTTGATTGTATAACTTCAAAGTTTCAACTCGAGGTAACCATGAATTTCCTTGAGGTTACATTTTTAAATATACGAGTTTTATAACAGATAATTATCGATTAACAGATAATTAAGCTATTCATTCCGTTATGTTTCATACTTGGGATTATGAAAGGATAGGATAGATTTGATAATCCAGTCTTTATTGCGAATTATCAATGAGTTGTTACATTTGCAAAGAGTTACTCACCATTCTAACGATTCAGTTAAAATTGAAATTCGACCACTGAACTCCATATAAACTGTCGAGCATTATCCATTCTATCCGTTTCCATAAAACATATTCCATTGTATTCTTCGCGTTTCTTAACAGAAGTTTTTAAATTATTTTCTGTTCTAATCTGTCAAGAAAAATAGTTTGAATAAATTTCAGTTACTCAAATTGAAACAGAAAAAAGATTGGCACTACGATTACTCCCATCAACTTCAATAACTTCAGAGCAAAAGATTATGTATCGCTTCTGCAAGATTTAGTATGGGCTTATAGAATCATGATTTATGAGAAAATTTTTGAGTCCCTATCATGAAAGCATAGTTGCATCACGAAACGGCATCACGAAACAACATCACGAAAAAACCAACACGACACAAGAAATGTCACTTGATGGTAATTCATTGATCAAGCCATCACGAATTGGCATCCTATCAGAAAGCATGAGTTCACCTCCCAGAAAAGCAAAATATTCATTATGTATTTTTTAAGGACTTAAATCTAGTATATTGCGTAAATTGATCATATGTCAATTATCATATAGCAAAATTGATTCAGTTATTTAGTTTTACTGACAGTATCATACTACATAGTGAAATTTATAATTGTAGATTTATGTTGATTATTATGATTTTGAATGTGAGCTATTCAAGATGCAGCATGTTTACGATTAGGAAACTATTTAATAATCGAAAACATACAAATATTTAATTTTATAATATCTTACATTTTTCAAATTTTATAAATATGTATTGTGAAAATTTCTTTACAATATATTAGAAAAGAAAAAAAAATATGCAAGTGTTTATGAACACTTATTGTTCGCGAGATTTATAAACAGTTTATTCGCAGAAATTCATAGAAATTTTTTTCTGTCACAATCATCGCTCATAAAACATTAAACCTAAACAAAGAATGAATGAAAACTGTTATTTTTGAAAGTTTAATCGATATTTATAATTCTATATTTTTGACATGTTTCAATCTATTGAACCCATCCTAATGGTGACATATTCCAAATACAATTGATTCAAAGATAAATAATATTATTCTAGTTCGAGGAATTTATAAGAAAAATGCGCCGATTTGTTCCTGTTTATCGTGAGATTTTTATATATAGATTATCAGCCAAGCAAAGAATTTCCTCGAATTTGAATCGCGAACCGGATACTGGTCACAATATTATTGGTTATTAGTCATTGAAAAATTATGACTCTCCTAATTGAACCAAGAAGAGATTTTTCTGAGAACACGAACTTCATTTGCAAATAGACCTTCATTTGCAAATGTCTCATTGTAATCTGATCGCTAGATAATTAGATAGTTTGTGAATACATCATAATGTGACTATCGGATACGATTATATTATATTATTATATTATATATATTATATTATTATATTATGTCGTTGCTTGCTAAAAAGGACTCATTGTGAATACGTCATAGTGCGACCGCCGAATATGACAATTATATTAATTTATTCTGTCATCATATTGTGCTCTGACTGTCGGACACGATTATCTGCTGTGACATTGAGAGATCCTGCTGTCTAATAAATATGCGCTCCACACGTGTCCGTTTATTTACACAGTTTATTCATTTTTAAAAAATATATCACTTGTTACGATATCTATCGAAAAACTATTAGCTTATATCCATCAAATCATCAAAGTAATATTGTTGGGGGCCTAAAAATATTCATTGGAATTATAATATTATATGTCGCCATAATATGTCGCCTGACTAAATCGTAAGTTGATAACATAAAATACTCACTCAAATTCGGATTCATATAAACAATCAAAATACATGAACAATCAAAATATATTTATATTCATTCTAATATAAAATATTTGATTCATTCATCTACAGATCTATATATCATCATGTACAAATCTATATATTTATAAAAACAGATTGTTTTTCTAATAGACTTCGGCTAAAGCTACATCCATTTTTTTATTCTTTTTGTTCTAATTTTGCTATTGCAGCATGCACAGATGTGCAAAAAGATTTTCTATAATAAACTTTATAATAATATATAAAGTTTTTCGAATTATATTCGATTTTATAAAAGATTTGCATAATTATATTTATATGTGTCTGTCAATACGAAAAAAGTCGTAAATTTTTTTCATATTGATTAATTTAATTATTAATACTAAAATTATTATTATTATTAATTATTACTAAAATTATTATTTTTGTTAATTTTACTTTAGATATAAATTAATGATTAGGAAACAATTTAATAATCGAAAATATACTAAATATTTAATTTTATAATATCTTACATGTATTTTTCAAATTTTATAAATAAAAATTGTGAAAATTTCTTTACAATATATTAGAAAAGAAAGGAAATGCATAACACAAAACATCAAAATAAAAAAATCGATAGCATTAATCACAATGCACTTTAACAATTTTTAAATGTGTATAATTTTATTCATTTATATAATATATATAAAATGACTTGAAATTACTAAGTTTTTGAAAATTTCATATTTTTAAAAAATTTTTTAAGAAACGATATTATTATATATGATCTAACAAATATATTAAAGCATATGTTAAAATTGATATACAGAATGTTTCTTATAATATACTCAATTATAAAATTATATATATTCAATTATAATTTTATTAAAATTGAGAAGATAGGGAAAAATTTTATAAAAAAAAAAATTTTTAATAATGCATAGTATATGCTAGTACATAAATCTTTTCTCAAAAAAATTTAAAATGTGTTTTATAGCTGTAATGAAATTGTTTTTTATATATTAAATTTTATATATTAAATTGCATTTTTCATTTTATAAAAAAGCATTATATTTACATCAAAAATTAATTAATCCTTAAAATATTTTTCTTTTTTTTTTGAATTATAAAATACGTCCAAATAAATCACTACTATATTTTCTATTTCTCTCTTAATCCATCATACATAATTTTTAATTTCTTTATTATTATTAAGTAAATATAAATAATTTTTATTTTTTCAAGTTATTTTAGTTATTTTATATTATATAATATAATAATATAATATAATAATTATTATTATATTATATTATATTATATAATATTAAATAACTTAGTTATTTTGACAATCTTTAACATTTTAATATTTTGTATAGAATACAAATATACTTAATTTTTTAATGATTCTCATAAAAAAATTTAAGTATTAAATTAAAATAAATGTGATGCTCATTTTATTCGTATATCGATCCATTAATTAGAATATCTTCCATCTAAATATTGTTATACAATATAAAAATTTAATGTTTTTCGATTAGTCTATCTATCTATATTTTATTCATCTAATCTTAATATTCAAAATTTAATAATTTAATGAAAAAAACGTAGTTTAGAATAATTTAATTTAATTTTTAGAAGTTTAGAATAATTATAAAGAAGAAATTTTCATTTTTGAATTTATCGCATTTCAATTGTGAAAAAAAATTTTTAGTGTTTTTATAATTGATTTTTCAAAGTTTTAAAAAAAAATTATTTTTATTTTCTTATTTGCTACATAATATAAAAATTTTTAAAAAAATTAAAAAGAAATTATAAAACTAAAAATTTTATGCACTAAAATGAATTTAAATAGATTGGTTTACAACTTTTTTTTTTACGAAGTTATAATCATTTAAAATATCAATAATT
>NW_006263601.1:142475-144563 GCF_000469605.1 Apis dorsata | reverse complement strand
ATATATAATATCATAGTATATAAGTACATAATTATAATATATAATATATAAGTATTCAGTTTATTTCGATTAATTCTATTAATCGCTCTTTAAATGAATTAAAATAAATGAATTAAAATAACTAAAAAGTTCAATCCTATAAGATCATTTAAAAGAATCTACTATTAAAAATTATAGAAAATTATATTCTATATCATATTAATTTAAATTTCTTAATTATTGATTATATATTAATATTAATTGTGTGTGATAATTAATACAATTAAATAAAATTAAATAAATATAAAAAAACTGACAATAAATGTTATCATCATTGTTTCTGTTAATAACAAAATTGAAATTTTTTTCGATTAATATTCTTCTATTTTATTAAATTTTTAGCATTTTTGAAAAATTGAAAAATACATATATATATATATATATATTTTTCAATATATATATATATACATATATAAAATATATAAAAAATATATATATATATACATTTCACAAAAATTATAATAATTAAACGGATATATTTCATACAAATTAAATATAACTTGCCACAATTAAACTTCAATTAATTTATATAAAATCTTTAATTTAATAGAGTTCATATTTAATATTGATTATCAATGTCATTATTTAAATAATTATTTATTTAATATATTTTTGTATATGCTTAAATATTAACATGCGGATATGTATTGTATAAAAAATTTTAAATTAATCGCACATAATAAAAATAGATAAAATATTTGAAGAAAGCAATCACATATAAGAGCTAATTTAGAAAAATATGTAATAATTAGAAATGAATAATAAAAAAAAGAAAGAATTGTAAATTAGAATCATAAATTAAAAAAAATTATAAAATATGAGGAAGAATATCTAGCTAACGCATATAATTTTTATATCACTTTCCAAAAGGTCAATGATCTCTAAAGTAAAGTAGATTTACTTGCATGAAAGTGATTGCCAAGGTAAAAGAAGCACACGTGCATAATGATTGTGAAAGGATGTACGATTCCATACCATTTTATTTTTGACTGAAATTAGTTATTATTTCACTTGAAAACGAAGATAGATTGCGGAAAAAAGATTTGCGACATCACATAAAATCACATTTTCCTGTTTGAAAATATCATTTGCACATTTTTTAACACAGTTCTAGTTGTCTTTAAATACTTGTTTTTTATTCATAACTTTGAATTTCATAACATGAAATTGATATTATTTTAGGCTAAGAAATTTGTGTTTATTATGATGACATTATGATCATGAAATGATATCATTTCTAATAAAGAAAAATTCTAATAAAGAATTATATTATATATTATATTGTCTATATTCTTATCTTAAGATTTTGATCTTTAATTTTTTTTCTATAAAATTCTATTTTCTTTCTTTTATTCGTGAAACAAAAAATTTATTATATAGAATTTAACATTTTTATAAAAATAAGCAATAATGAATACATTATAGGATTATTTAATAATTAATAAGATAATAAAAAATTCAAATATTTGATTCTTTTAGAAAATCTTTTTAATACTTTATTACTTTAATTCAAAAATATATTTTTATAATAATATAGTTAATTTATCCATCCAATTTTACTAACTTTAGGGAAATTCATTTATTTTTTAAAATAATAAAAATAATTAAAATATTAAAATTAATAATTTTTATATAGTTTTCTTAAAATTAAACTTTCCATGAAAATTGACGTGATTAAAATAGTATTCAATGTTTCTTTTCCGAATATTTTTTTTTCTAATATCTATGTCTTTTTTTTTTTAAATTAACTCTGTCATAGATAGTTTTTAATAATACAATCATCTTTTTTTTTTTTTGCTTTTTCTAAATGAGATTCATCATTTAGATATTATTTTCATGTAATATGCATTAAGCAATAAAGTAATATATAACTTTCGGTTTATATATTTTATGTATATTAAATATATTATAAACAAAAACAATGTTTATAATAAATAAAATTATTCTAGAAAAATACTCTGGATAAAATATATTAACCAATATAAAAATATAAATAATTCAAAATATATATAAAATAATTAATATAATTATGTGAAAAAAAAATTATAT
>NW_006263601.1:140980-142441 GCF_000469605.1 Apis dorsata | reverse complement strand
ATATAAATAAAATTTTCAAGAGAATTAAAATTAAATAATAATTCTTAAATATTTTTAAATAAATTAAATAACTTATAAAGAGATTAAAATATTAATCAGTAATAGATATATAATCAAAAATATGTAAAATTATTATCTATATATTATCTACATAAAATAAAATACAAGATATTCCATATAATTGCACTTTTTTAAGTACTTTCGATGTTTAAATAAAAAAAATGTTTTAAATAAAAATTAATTAATTTTTGCAACTGTTAATTACAATATTAAAAATTTGCAATTATATTATTTTTCTAATAGTTTTTAATCTAAATGACATTTTTTGTTTCATGATATTATAACCAATCAAGACGAGTAATAATTTATACTTCAATCTTAATATTTTTTTACAAAAATTAATAAAAATAAACATATTTGTAAAAAATTATTTTATTTTGTGAATATATTCTTTATGAAAAAAAATTTGTCTTTCTGAATTATACTTTAGTTAGAAAAGTAGAAAAAATTTTGTATAATAAAAATAATTAATTAAAATAAGTTTTTTTCTCTTTTCCTTATTTTTTTATTTTCTTTCTTTCTCCTTCCTCTTTTTGATCTTTTATTAATATGAAACATTTTTAATTTATTTTTGTAATTTTTGTGATATATCTAAAATATTTAATAAAAAAATCTATGTAATTTTATTATCAATTGAATAAATATTGTTTGTAAGGATTAATTGTGTATATTTTTTAAATGAAAAAGTCAATGTACAATTCATAGATAAAATAGATTCAAATCTACTATAATAGAATACTCGCTTATGATACTCGCTAAAATATTTATGATATATAACAAGTAATATGTAAATTATTAACAATATGACAAATTATTTTAAAATCAATATGAAAATTATATTAATATTATTATCAATAATTGAAAATAAAAAGTAATTCTAGTTACAGATTTTAATACAAGATTTTTAATTTGAAACAATATTCAATCTCAATAGATGAAAGACCATATATATAACTATATGATAAAAAATTATTATAATTAGGGATACTATACAAACAAGGGAAAATAAAATAAGCAAAGACTAAAGTGGAATTTAATTATAAAAAATTCGAATCATAGCTAGAAATAAAATAAAAAAATAAAATAAATAAAAATAAAATAAATAAAAACATCATTATAATAAATAATAACTATAATAAATAATAATAAACTAAACTGAAAGAATTAATTGAATTAGTAAAAGTATAAGTTAATAACATAACATAACATAATAACATAACAAAATATTATTGAGAAAATCATATACAAAGAAACTATTAAAGAAATATAAAAAAAACTATCATCATGTAAATAATTAAAAATAGAAATAAGATAGGAAGACTCTGATATAGATATAGATTATCATTTTCTGAAAAAGGATATATATAAATGAATAAGGAAAGTACAAAAATTAGATTATAT
>NW_006263601.1:120497-140630 GCF_000469605.1 Apis dorsata | reverse complement strand
TATAATAATAATATCTATATATCTATATATATATATATATATTTTTTTTTTCTAATAGTTTTAAATATATATATTTATTATATATATCATTTCACCAAAGAAAATTAAAAAGATCAGAATATAATCAATTACTAACAATAAAATATTTTAAAAAATAATTAAATAATAAGAGATTTAATAATTTTGAGAAAACCATTATAAAGTATAAGCAGTTTGATTTTCATGAGAAATATAACACTATATAGCAAATAAAAATAGTTAATACAAGTTAATAGTTATTGACATTAATACATACAAGAACTAGTAACTATTATGTTATTATTGCATATTGAAAAGACATTTAAATTTCAATGAATGGTCTTTTATGTATATAAAATTGAATCCATATAAAAAAAAAATCTAATCAAAAATATTTAATCGTATCATTAAATTTAATAATTAACTTTATATTATTATTATATCAATTTATATAGAACATATATATTATATATAACTATATACTATAATATAGTAATAGATATCTAGTAACAATTTAAATTAAATTTTATAAAATCCACAAAAAGAAAGATCGAAATATTATATATTGTAAGGCTCTGTACTTTATATTTCCATATTAAAATTAAAAATCTTCAAAATGTTTGTATTAATAACATATCAATATTTGTAAAAATGTTTATTTGTTAACGATATATATTCAGTCATTTAATGTAATAATACTTATCAAATAGATTAAAAATAATATAGATAGAAAATAAACTTTAATGCAACAAACTATGAAAATTATACTATTTCCAAAGAAATGCAAAAAATAAAATTTTTTAATTCATAATTATATAGACAAAACAATACGAGTAAAAACAAGCATTTGAAACTATATTTAAATTCAAATCACTTATAGATATCATATCAAGAAAAGTATTTAAAAAGTTCATGCAGTTTTATATAAATTACTCATTAATAATAAATGATTACTATAATAGTTAAAAAAAAGAACAAAAGATTGTACAAAGTAATAATCAGACCAAATCATAATATGTAATATTTATTTAATGTAAATAATAGAATTGAGATTCACATTATCAATTAATAAGTTTAATTAGATTAATTAAAATAATAAATCAACATAAAACTATAAAAATACAATTTATTAGGAAATGTAATTTGATAGACATCAAATGTTTTAATTATTACTTAATTTTAATTATTAATTTTTTGTAGAAGATATTGATTATTAATTAAATAAAACTTATAATGTAATAATATAAAGTTATGTATAAATGATAATCTAAATTTCTAACTAAGAATGATATTATAATATAATATTATAATATAATAATTTATGTATCTAAAATTTATTAACGTAATAAACAATAAAATTATAACATGAAACTTTTTTTTTAAATAATTTTAATATTAATTTAATTTTTAATTATTTTATAAATAATTATTTTATAAATATCTCATATTATTTCATATTATTAACAATTTAGAATAGATTATTCATCATAGAACATAGAACAGAAAAATATTTTTAACAATGTGAATATTTTATAAATATTAATGTATTAAATGAATATTTTATTTTTTTTATAAATTGTTCCATCAAATATTAGTTTTTTTAATATCAAAAATATCATTTTGCTGTAAAAATGATATAGATAAGGATTAGGAAATATATTTTTATTGTATTTTTTCTGTTTAAAAAATTATGATTGGTTATAATGATAGAATTTAAAAAAATTTTTTTATTTATAAAAAAAAAACTATCACATGGAATATAATGAGGAGAAATAATTTTTAAAATAGGAGGAACAATTTTTTCATCATTAATAAAATAAATTAATAAAATAGATAAACTATACTTTTCTTGATATATCTATAAATGAATTGAATTTAAATATAGTTTCAAATGCTTGACTGTTATTAATTTTTACTGTATTACTTTAAAAATTAAATTTTACTATATTAATACTTACTAATATTGTTTTGTCCATAGAGTTCTTACAATAATCAAAATAAAAATTAATTTTTTTAACAATTTATTCTACAAAATTGATAAAATGATATTTTGTTATATTATCAAATTTTGATAATGATGATTACTCTTTATAATGATCTTTATTTATATTAATCAATTGTTATAAAATGTTTATACATTTGTTATATATGGTACCTAAAATCTTTTTTTATTTTGTATTATATAAAGAAATATTTGCAATAATATCATTCTTAGTTAAAATATATAATATTATATATGATTTTATGAAAATCATCGAGATCTTTGATTCAGAACACTTAAGTTAGGAGATTATGGTATTAAATCATTTTATCCAATTTATCTTTCATTAAAAGTCTTATTTAAATATCAAATGAATTGATATTATGTATAAGCAACAGTTTCAATTTTTCATTAAGAGTTGATTGAGTGTAATTGAATAATTGACATATTGAGTGTAATAATAATTTAAAAATTTATTTTTTAAAAAATTAAAATAAGATATAGATAAGATATAGATAAGCTATTAATATAAAATAATCCTAAAAATTGATGATTATAATTATTCAAAGAAAACTGTTATATTAAAAATTTATTTCACTATTACGAACGCGATTTTTTTTTACACATAATTATTATACAAATTTGAAATGTCATTTCTTGTAAATATAACTGTTAATAAATGCGAAATTGTACAAATTGTACAAGAAGCCATTGTGAAAATTCTATTTTGAATAATTTGAAAGAATAAAAGTCTAGATAAAATTATCTAAATAAAAGTTTATTGTATATATTGTATACAACATATTGTATACAATAATATAAGTTTATTATTTATTGTATAATACAAATATAATGATTGAAGGTATGAAGAATTATGAAGAAATTTTCAATATAATAATTTAATAAGAATAATTTTCAATAAGAGGTTGATAGATTCTAATTAGTATCAAAATTCCTCTACTATTTATTTCTAATATTTTTTTAATTGTCTTTAAAATTGCAAAATTAACAAAAATTTTTTAGCAACAGTTGAAATAGATGTAGTTCTTCTTTTATTTTGTATATTCAAAATAAATCAGTTTGATAAAAATATTGATAGAATTTCTTACATAACATAATATGAGATAATATTTTTCGATTCGAATAATTATCTACATAAAGTTTTTGTGCTACATTTTATATATTATTATTAGAAACTCCATAAAAGTAATATGTTTCTATCATTTCTTAATTGAAATAATATCTCATTCTCAAGATGATCTCATTCCTAAGTTTTGTTCAAACTAAAAGAGATTGTAAATAATATACATATATTTAGCATTATCAATTATTTGCGGATGTATAATGTATGTAAACTATTTGTAGATAATAATTTTGTATTTAATAATATTCATATCTAATATTGTATTTATATCTGATATAGTATTTTTTAAGCATATCTCTGAATCATATTTTATAGAATATATTTATTTTTCAATTTACATAAAAAAAAGACAAAACATTATTAGGGAATTGTAGAAACACAAATTCTTAGTCAAGGCATATCTTTATCGAAATAATTTTCTTCGAGAATTAAATATAGATGACAATTTTGAATTTAAAAATTTTATGAGAATGTTTAAAAGAGGTTTTGAAATTTTGTTATTAAGTAAAAGAAAATAAGTAGTAAAAGAAAATAAAAAAATTATTCTAATTTATTCTAAAAATATATTTTTAGAATAGAATATACTTTTGTGCAACAATTCCTATTTCTATAAGATTAATTCTAATATTGATTTAAAAAAGATTTATTAATTTAGTATACATTTTATTTTCTTTATCATTTGTTTCATTTGTCATCAGATATTGATTCTTGCTTTTCATTCCAATGAAATATAAAATACTTACAAATATGCAAAAGCCATAAACTACTTTAGGCTATAAATTATCTTAGATTTATAATTTGTTTTTCACTATTTTTGAATCATCCGCGGATAACATATGTAGATTGTTTGCATATTTCTCAGTTTTTATCTATTATATATATTAATTATTATCTACAAATAGTTTGCTTAATAATAGATTTTAACTGTAATAATCAAATAACATGCATGCATATTAAGAAAAATAAATTCGTAAATTATAAATCAACAAACATTTCGAATGTATCATAAACTTCGTTACATTTATTAAAAACTATTATAAATTATGATATATTGTTCAGACATTGAAACAAATAGGGTAATGCTGTGAGAATAATATTGTTTTTGAGAAAAAAAATTTGAAGGATCCTTCGCTTTATATATTTGTTACAAAAAATTCGATGTGGCGGGTATCAACATGATCTTGGGACTTGAGAGGATATTTTCTAGCCATGTTAATTTCAACGATAGTCAGTAATAATTATTCTACATGAGAAGAATTATTACAAATATTCTTCAGTTTTCTGGAAACAGTGAATTCTATGGGTGGTATAGCCTCTCAGTTTCATTCTACAAATTTTCCTTAAATTGGGTATATTGTTCAATAGTAGTCCATGGTGTTATTGATTGCTTGTGTCCTGCTTGAAGACCTGCGATCTCGCAAAATGAGCATAGATGAGTCTTTAGAGAGTACAAGCATTTTGGAAGAACTTCAGAACTGTTCAAATTTCAAAATTCTTTCGAAATCAAAACTTTAGAACCTTATGAATTTACATAAATGTAAACCTTCATTAGTATATTAACTTTGTTCTTGATCAGTTTAGAATAGAACTTTGTTGACAGTGAACTTTGTAATAAATTAATTTTATTACTATATATTATTATAGCTTCAGGAACAGCTTGGAGCTAATATATAATACCATTCTTTCTATGTATATAAATTAATGTTGATTATGTCTATCATAAGTACCTATCAATAGCAAATTTGACTATTCCACAGAATAAGAAAATAAAATTAAAACAATTCTTAAACGATCTAAATTACAATGATTACGTAAAAATATACTTTAATATATATATAACTAATCTCAATAAGTACTCTTTGTCTACTTAGATTTTTCTCTTTCTAAGAGACTTCCAAATAAGAATATGATTAGAGATTGATATGCATATGTTGTTAATGAACAAAGTTTATATATATATAAAAAGTTTATATATATATAAAAGTTTATATATATATAAAAAGTTTATATATATATAAAAGTTTATATATATATAAAAGTTTATATATATATAAAATGTCCAGTTTAATTGAAAATACTCAAATATAAAAAAAATAATGAAAATATAATGAATAATAAAAATAATGAAAAAAATAATGAAAAAATATTTTAGACAAAAATTATTTAATAAAGAAATACGTTATATATATTAATATTTTTCCTATAAATTGATGCATAAAGATTAAATAATCAATTTTAATTTTTAAATATATTATATTAAATGTATATTGTAAATTATATAATTTTTAATGCAACAATCAAGTTATAGTTCATTTCTTCTTAAAAAAATACTATTATGTCACTTAATAGTTTATAAATCTATTAGCCTAAAAAATATTGTAACTTGAAATTTATAAAACTTATCATCAAAGACAAAAAACATGTGATATATTATTCATTTCTTCTTTAATTTAATATAATATAGTTATATTATATTAAATTAATATAGTTATAATATAATATAATTTTTCGTGTAATTTTCAATGCCAGTCACAGCCAATTTATTTATATAATTATAAATATTTTATTATGTACAGTCTTAAACTTTGGTAGCTGCTCCATTTATATATATTTTTATTGCAATTTCATCTTGCGCTATATCCATTTGCTATGTCCATGTATGTGGAATTCTTTCTCAATGATAATTGAAGAGAAACTTAATTGTTTCCATTGTTGCAATCGGAACATAAATTTTCTAGTTTTATAGTTATAAATTTCTAGTTTTATATTATAAATTTTATAGTTACTTATATTATCATCTTAATACTTAATACTTAATATTTACTTAGTTTTGAGCAATCTCACTTTGTATCACTGATCTATAATAGTTCGCCATTCATCATTGTTTAACGTAAAAAATTCACCTATACAATATTTTCTTTTAAATTAATCTATCCATTCTATCCAGATCTATTTCAGGATTTGTATTCCATGAAAAAGTTATATTTTTTTTTTTTTTTTTTATTGCTTGGATGTATTTATCTCATCTTAACAATGTTTGTTCCATCATCTTTAAATCTTTTTTTTTTAATGTATACTCTACTAATATTCGTTATTTGATATTGTTTCTTTAATCTATTTTGCTTACTTTCGCGCATTATTTTCAATCTGTCATATCTTCTTCTAATAGATTTATCGATTAGAAACGCGATTTCTTTTTAATAATATCAGATTCAATTTCTTCTACTTCTGAAATAATTTTGTTTTGCATTTTTCTATAAAATTTTAAATTATGTTTAGTTCCTTAGTAGATTCTGGAAAGATTGGATTTTTAAATTTCTGAAAAGATTGTAAAAACAATATATTTATTTTCATCAAAATCTAAGTTTCGATTTTTTTTATTATTTTTTATCATATCATGTTTTTAAAGTTTATAGATCTATGCTTCTTTGTAATTCAATAGGTATTGTGTCTTCCATCTTTGTATCAAATTTAACCATACTAGATTTATTTTTCAATATATTGTTATATATATATATGAAATTTTCTTAAAAATTTTATGTTTCCAATTTGATTAAAGCACTTTTAGTTTAATAATAAATAATTTTAATAATAAATAATATTTTAATATTATTTCACTGAAACATCTATGTTGCCAAATAAATCCAGACAGTATTTATCTACTACAGCTTTATTCACAATATTTTCAACAATTAACTTAACAAAAAATACATCACTAAATAAAAATATATTATTTTATTTGTGATAAAATTATAAAATTTATTAGGAAAATCGGAAGATGATAAAAATTATTAGCATAATTTTCATTATAATAATTAGTTTTGTGTCATTCTATATATTATCTTTATTAAAAATTATTATTTCTTAATATTAAATATGCAGAAAATGCTTTAAAGACAAATTTGAAATTATAATGATCAATAAATTCAAAAGAAGAATATTTTTTGTGAAAATATTACATATAATATTACATATATAAGAAATGAATTGTTAAAACAAATTTAGAAAATATAGTTGTATTATTAGAATTATACAATATTAATATAAATTGTTATTTAAAAATGGTAATAATTCATAATATATATATAGTAGTCAGTACATAAATTAATGAAATGCTTCTGATTACAAGAATCATATGATACTATCATTCACATTATAATAAATTATTAATAATAGAATATCAACTAATAAATGTTCCAGTTATAAAAGTATAGTAAAAATCTCAAAAATATATTTTTCAAAAAAGGATCAAATTATAATATTATATATATTATTATATATATTATCTTATATATATTATATATATAATTATTATATATATTATCGAAGCAAAGAATGGAGTCTAAATCAAAAAATACTATTGAAAAACGCATTCAAAAAATTTACAATTTATATAAAGAATTTCTAATAGTCAAATTTATATTTTTCTTGGTAGCAAATAAAATAACGAAAGAAATTGATAAATAATTTATCAACTTTAACAACAAACTATAGAAATTAATAGTCATAATTTAAGACTTAGATCATTTCTAATCAAATATAAGATAGTATAGTATCAATATTTTCTAATATATATTGAACAATCCTTACTTAATAGAATATACTATTAAAATATATATAATTTGTTAAAGTCGAAATTGGTAAACAACTTTGAATTGCACAAATAGGGTGTTCAAATTGATATTACTACTCGAAAGACTTTACTATCATAAGACTTTATATTCGTTTATATTATGAGCTTTGAGTGAACGAATGGTGATACTTTGATTCTTTGCGGTTAACTGTAAATAAAATGATTCTAACTTGTATTTTGATGTACACATCGTCGAATTCTATTTGTTCTAATTTCTATATCAACTCTATTGCAAAATTGTCGCGAGCCTTGGTTTTTTCTCCAATCCTTGATTTTTGGGAAAAATGCATATAGAGAAGGGGTTAGAGGGATGGTCGGACTGAAGGACGGCCTCGAAAAATGGACCCTCGCGAGATCGCGTCACAGCACGTGAGAGACATTTGCGCTCACTCTCATGGTTCATCGCATGACGTGCAAATGTGGCTCCTGAAATGGCCGTTACTATGATATCTTTGTTTAAATTAGAGATCTGGAAAGAAAACCATGCCCGCTCATAAATTATTGTTAGGCTATTGACGATACTCGAACTGTTGAAAATACAGGCTAGATTACCTGACCGCTTTACAAACCCTGTCCTTAACATAATTTATCAATTTTATTTTTAAAAACAATATTTTCGAAGCAAGAATATTCACATATTCTATGTAATTTCATCACAATGTTTTCATCTAAATGATATTTATACCTAATAATTCCTAAAGCAATTAAAATAGAATATAACAGTATTTTTCATTCATATTATTCTCAGAGACAATTAAAAAATATTTTATGTGCAAAGAAGAACATGTTGTCAAATATTATAAATATTATAAAATATAATATTATAAGAATTCGAATAGTACTAATTTTAATTTAATTAATATTTTTATGGAAGAATCATCATAGACACAGTTACACAAGATACAACTATTATATCAATTGTTATACTGCAGATGAAAGAAATCTAAATGATAATACTTAATTAAAAAAATAAATAAATCATTAAAATGAAATACAATCAACAATAATAGATCATATAAATTTTAATAATATTAATAAATAAAGAAAAATAAAAAAAAATCCTTCTGAAGAAATAAAATAAATATTATTTAATTAAGAAAATGAAAAAGAAATGCTTCAATCAATCAAAATCAAATTTGAAAAACCAAATAAAGAAAAATATATCAAGAATCCTTTAATTAAAATTAAGAAGAAGTTAAAAATAAATATTAAATTAGATGCCAATTCAGTTTAAATCTAGTGATTTATTTTTTTAATAATAAAAATAATTTAATAATAAATTATAATTAATTCAACATAAATAAAATTTTAGAATGAAACATTAACGATTTGAATCTTGAATATGAATTCCTCCAAAATAAGTACATATCATTATATATATATTAAGTATTCAGAAAACTAATTTCAAATCAGATAAACATTATAATATTAGCAAAAACTGAAATTCTCTATAAGATCAGATTAAATATATTAATAATTAATGGAAGTATAGCAATTAACATTAAGATATTTACAATTTACGGAAATATAATTATAATTGGAAGAAATTATCAATTTAATTAAACAACATCCAAAATTTTTCTTACTGAATCTTTCTTATTCTTCTAGATGATATATTCATATCATAAGATGCTATAATTCATCATAAGATTATAAACACTGTTAAGATTATTGTTAGAAGAGAACATTTTCTAAAACAAAACTTATTGTTATTAAATTTTGAAAATTTTAAAGTTTCTAATACTTTAGTTCAATAAATTTGATCTTTTTTTGATTATTTTTAAAAGTGTTTTTTTGAGTGATTATATATCTTGATATCTTAATCTATACAATATACAATTATTTTCCCATGTTCATAAATATTTTAAGTCATAAAGACTTAATAATAAAATAAAAATTTTACAAACAAGATTGAGAATTTTTTAAGTTTAGTAGTAGAAAGAAAAGTTTTTCATATTCTCGATTAGAAAACTGATTCATATAATATTAATAACTAGCTTGATATCTTTATGCAATTAATTCTGAAAATGGCCAATGAATGCATCTCTAAAACAAGATCTATTAAAAATAAACTTATTTTGATGAGATGAATAATGAGCATGCGTTTATACAAAAATCACAAAAGTTTTGACAATAAATATATATTTCAAAAAACTATAACAAGAAAAATAGTAAACAATATTAAAAAGAAATGTTGGCTAAATTATTTATCATCATTCAGTAAATAAATTTCTAATAAACAAATTTGGAAAAATAAAATATACAGATAGAATAAAATCAAAAACAAATTAGACAAACAAATATAATCAATGATATTAATTTATTCACATCAATTTAATTTATAAATTAAATCAATTTATAACATATGCAAGAAATAGTGAATTTGCAACAATATAAAAAATTTAAGCGATGATAACTTCGATTGTGTCTTCAATAAATACAAGGAGGAAATAGAACTCAAAATTCAAAATTTCGATTTAATAAATTTATGAATTTCAACCAATTCAATTAAAATTATCTAATATTATCAACATTAAAATTTAAATTCGAATCCGGATAAAATATCTAACATATTCATTAAAAATTTTTTGTTGCAGCATTAAGAGATCATTTAGATATTATATTATATTATATAATATGATATAATATAATATAATATAATGTAATATGTAATATAATTTTTACTTTCAAAGTCTTTCTTGAAATATAGAAAAAAGTTATTATAAGAAGCTATAGAAAGAAGCTAAATATCAATTCTCAAATCTCAATTCTCAAATGATGAAAACAAATTATTATCTGAAATTCTAAAGAAAAGAAATAGATCAATTTCTTTAACATATGCATTATTATAAATCAAAGATCTTTAATTAGAAAAGATCTTAAATAAAAAACTTAAATAGAAAAAAAATGATCTTCTTTAACATTAAATGGATAACACTGTATATCATAAATAATCTAATCATTATCGAATATAACAAAACGTTATTTCATTGCATTTTATTTAGATGTTGAAAAAACTTATTATATGGTATGAAAGAAAAAAATCATCAGAAATCTAAATACAATATCAAAAATAATAATAATTTATCATTAATTTATTACGCAAAAGATGTATCAGAATCTTGTTAAACAATATATTCTCTATCAAAGTCAATTTTGAGTATAACTTTATTTTTAATTATCAATGATACATCAATTATATCGAAACTAATTAAAATAATCTTATTTGTTGATATATTGTTATTAATTAACAATAATTAACTAACAACAATTTTAAAGCAATATCGCAATTTAGCTCATTTGACAAATTGGAAAAATTTTTTAAGAAAACTGGATTCATCGTTTCAAGAACTAAGTTAACAAATGATTCAATCATTGCAAATCCCACAATGATGACATTTTATATTTATACTTCTATTAGGAAATCTATTAGGAGATTAATCTTAAACAAAGCAAAGAAATTTGAATTCTAGACATTTGATAAAACGCTATCATGGTAACTTTCTCATATTAGGAATTTCAAAAATAATTGTATAAAAAAGTATTAATATAGTTAAGGCAAATTGTTAAAAATTGAAACATAGATTGTTTTATGATATCTGTATATAAAATCTTGATTTGTTTTAAATTACAGTATAGTTCGATCTATAATTCATTGACAAAAAAATATTTATAAAAAGCTTAAATAGACATATCTATATTTCTTGAAAAACAATTTAAAATACATCTTAAATATTAAATATACCGTAAATTCTTATTCATTTTTTAAATGAATGTTTTAAATGAATAATGAAAATGAACATAAAAATGTAAAGATTAGCATAAACAAGCCGAATACGATTGAAAGAAAATTATCAAATTACATAATACCGAATGTTAAAATATATGTTTTAATTTTAAAAGCTGATATTTTAATAAACTGCACATTAATATTAGTAGATGTTTTAAATAAATAAATTTAAAAAATAAGAAAAAATATGTGAATAAAATTTAATTAGGCCTTACAATTAGGCCTCGTGTTGCCTTACAAGTAACATAAGTACATGTGAGATCTGTTCGATAAGATTTCTAATACGATTATATTTTTGAATAGAATTCTTAAAATATTATAACGTATTCTGGCTAATATCTGTTATTATTAATATATTCTCCAACAAAGTCAATTTTGAATTTAACTTTATTTTTAATTATCATCAATGATACATTTATTATTATTAATATCTATTATTATTAAATCTTTTTAGCATTTTTAATAGTCAATATGAAAACATAATATAAACTCGATACTTCGGAAAGATTAAACAACAACTCATAATAGATATCAAATCTCAAGTCAAAACCGAGAAATTCTTTCCAAAAAATTCGAAAAAATAATCATTTTTCTCAGAAAATATGTACAGAAATAAAATATGAAAAACGAAACATTTTCTAAAGCTATTAGTAAATCGTCTTTTTTGGCATAGTGAATCAATGGACTTTTGAAAAAATATGAAAAAGATTTTACATGCTTGCAAAAATGCTAATTCGTTACAAGAATACACTATTGATAATTCACAATAAAAGACAGTTTTTCATGCAAAAAACACAGTTTAGAATTTTATTTTTTAATTCTTTCAATATTGGCTTTAATTTATTATTTAACTTGAGATTCAATTATAATACGAATATTATAGAACGATAAATAATTTCGAAGCTGAAAGTTAAAACTGGAAGCTAAAATTGAAAAGTTAAAACTTTTTTGGGAAAGTTTCATTTTGAAAGAAGTTTTATTTTAAAAGTAACAAGAAAATAAATTTTTTTAACAAATGAGAAAAATAATATATTTATATGGTAATTCATATACAGTAATATATTAAAAATTTTTTAAAAATAAAAAATACTTAAATCTAATTCGTACATTATAAACTGTTAAAGAATGCTTATATTATAAATTTATGCAAAGATAAATAATAAAATATTATAAAAAAAATAAAAAATTTTACTTTAAATAAATGGAAATTATTGAAATTAAATATTATAAAAGTATTACTGAAAAAAATAAACGAAGTGATTAAAAACAAAAGTAACATTATACATTATTAATAATGTATAATGTATAATAAATATAATAAATAATAATAAATAATAATAATTAATAATAAATAAATAAAAATTAATTTTCATAAATAATTTTCATTTATTTTATATAAAATATTATTTATCATATAGTTTTGTTGTGAATTGCAATGATAATATTATTAATCTTCAAAATCTTCATAGAAAAAATCAAAAACTTCGTAGAAAAAACCAAAATGAAAGATAATTATATTGTGATATATTATAATTATATTTAGATTATATAATTTTATTTATTATAATTATATTTAGATTATATATAGAATACACATAAGATTAAATGATGTATATAAATATGTGTTATTATATGAAAATAAGCATCAGAAAATTTTTTAAAACGAATAATTAATCGGCAAAATAAAATAAAAGAAAAAAAAGTACATCATATGAAACAAATTATATTTTATTCATAAATATCTGATTTCATTCTTTCTTCTTATTTTTTTGAACATTTTTTTTTAAGTAAAAGTGTGGTATTTTCAAACTTTTTATAAAATTCTATAGCTATATCTATCATCATTTATTTTTATTTAAATTATGTATCGATAATCAATAATAATTTGTACATTGTATATATGTTATAAATAAATATATATAAAAATTATTCGTGCTTTGGAAATAAAATAATATATATTATACAATATATGATATTATGATTCCTATTTTTTCTTTTTGTCATTTAGAATATAGAAAAAAAATTATATATAATATAAATAATTATGTTACATGTATTATGTTTTTAAAAAATAATATATAAAGAATAATAGCAAGCAATTCATGTCGCAATTTGTGGAATTATATTTTTATGTCAATAAAAATTAATATTAATTATTAAAAATGTCTATTGCACTTGCCTACTTTAGTAATCACAAAGATACAATCTAATATCAAAAGGAGAAATAAAGTTAATGGAAAGTTAATGAATTTAATAGTTCTAATGTAAAAATATCGCGTGCTTACATGATATTATTATAATAGAGAAAATTTTAAAAAATATTCTAATTTTGCATTCAAAACCATTAATATTGAATATAATTTTATGATATGTATATGATGTTTTTTATATTTTTTTATATATGTATATATTTTCTTTTATTTTATTTCTTTTATTCGTAAACTCTTTATTTCATTTCATTTTGAAACCATTGCTTGCTTCGTCACCTGCATGTTTTCTTTTTCGAATAATGACTGTTTGAAAGTGATATCCATTATTGTGCCACACACGCACGACATATATAGTACTTATGTTGTTCTTTCTCAAAGCGAAGTAAATGCAACGTTTTACTTTCGAATAACAAAAAAGAAAAAAAGAAATTGTATGATGACATAATCGGGTATATAAACATAGATAATATTTCGGACTTATTACGTGATTTAACCGAGAGAAAGTCACTTCTCCGTGTGGTTTTCAATTAAATTGCAATCGCTTCGCGACTTTAAGTTTATACGTCGTTCTATTTGATTATGTAAAAAAATATTCCTTGTGGATTTTCGCAAAGTTTGCTTAAAAATTTTATTCATTTTATTCATTTTATTATTCATTTTTTATTATTCATATTAATATTATTTATAGAATATGAATAATTAGAGTTGAAATAACAAAGTAATCAAATTTTTAATGATCAATTTTCAAAATTTTTATATATAATTTAATAATTTTAAAAAAATATATTATTTTATGAAAATTACAATAGATGAAAATAAGATAAACAAATGATAAACAATATGATAAACAAATGATCAGAGAATTATTAAAAATTAATAATTAATTAAATTAATTATTAATAAATATAATAATTAATTAAAAATGATTTTAATATATTAAAAAGCAAATAGTTATACTTTTTTTACTAAAAATTCTAATGATAATTTATGTATATTTATTATATTAAATATATTTATAAAACAGGAGGTATTTATCGGACATATCGAATTCGTTTTAAAAGTCTATTCATTATAATTCGATAAAATAAATCATTATTTATCTTTTTAATATAAATTCATGATGCTCAACGACTGAATTAAAAAAACGATAAGCATTGTTTTGATTTTCGACTTTGTGTTCAAATTTTTATTGTTTTGTCTTCAGAACTTTGACGTTTTGTTATAAAAGCATATTGAAATCTCATTTTATTATAGATGTTATTTAAAAAATTTGAATTGGAATTAATAAATTCAATAAAGTTTTGTGGAGCTATTATGCACCACTCTCTGTAGAATGAATTTCACACAAAATTTTCTGTTGTAGAAAATATAGATCATACTATTTTTCAATCATTCATATTCATCTTTAACTTATTATTATTCTTATCAATAAACAACAATCTTTCGACAATAGATAAACAAATTCAATATTTACGTCGATGCAACTTATTGAAGATCATTCTTCTGTTTTGTCATCTTCAAATGACTTTCTTTAAAAAAAACTTTAAAAAAAATTTTAAACCATTATAAAAACTATAGCATAATTCAAACAATTCATAAGCTTTTTGCATCATTTTATAACTTCCAATCACAAATGTTTAAAAATGTTTAAAACATTTAAAACAAAATTTAATTAATCGCCCGTTATTCCGCATTATAATGAACATATTAATTTTATAAAATCAAACAATTTTTAACAAACAGTATTAAAGAATAATGTAAAACAAGAAAACTATAGAATATTAAGAAAAATTTAAAAGATGGGATTATTATAAAGAAAATAGTTTGAAAATTTCTTGAATACACCATGTATATATAATTGAATTATGAATACAATGCGAATATACTACTAACATATATATAATATATACTACTAACATGCGAAAAATTTATTATTAAGATTATATATTGTGATTGAGATGAAAGAAATCTAATATTATTCTAATTATTCGCAATCAAAATATATTCAATATTTTCTTTGAATAGAAAGAAAAAAATATCTTTTCAATCAAAATCTTAAAATTTGCTTCATGAAATATATATATTCATTCTAATAATCAGAATATTTCGATTCATATATTCATATGCTTATAAATTACATAATATAAAAATTTTGCATAAAAACAAAACTAATATTTAGAAATAAAATTTTACAATTTTTTTACATAAATTTTTAAATATAATTTTTAAATATAAACTTTATTTAATTTCTATTGTCATATCATTATATATATATATTAAATTATTAAATTATTAAATATTGTTATATTATTGAAAATGTTCACAAAAATGTAAGATTTCTTTTTTTTAAATTTATTTTAGTACATTAGTACATGGAAATTAAGTTGCAAACAGACAATTTTATTAAAAAAAAAAAATTAAAAAATATATTTAATAATAAGATAATAATAATAAAGTAATTATCGAATAAATATCGAATAATAATATTTTTAAAACTTTCTTATTTTATGCCCCTTTGTCTTTTTTCAATTTTATATATGTACGAAATATTAAAAAAAAAGGATTCAAAACTTTATTATACGCATCAAAAGAAAAAAATATCTAATCAATATAATTTTACAATCAATTGAAAAATCGATTAATAAAACCGATTTTTATTATTTATAAATATTCGATATCTTTTCGAATAAATAAATAAATAAAATTTTCAATGTTCATTTCGAAATTCAATGTTCAATATCGAAATTAAAAAGCATTATTCTCGTTAACAATATGTTTATTATTCATGCAAATATACATTTTGTAAAAAAATATACATTTTTTTTTATCTTATCAATGGTTTTTATTCTATTTATAAAATAATATTTATTAATATTAGTAATAATTTTATGTTGACAATCAAAATTTCTTAATCAATTCTTTTGTTTAAATTCAATGAATAAATTCACTCACAACATTGAATGTTTATAAATAATAAAAATTAATTTTATGTCAAAATAATTAATTGCAAGATTGATATACAGTCAAGCGCAAAAATATTTATATATACTTTATTTATTTATTTTATTTATTTATATTTTGTATAAATTAAACTTATAAAATTATTACATTATTATTATTATATTGAAATCAGTAAGAATTCTATTTAATATAAACATTATATAAACATTTTTATATGGAATAATTTGTTTATTAATGAAATATTACTTCGAAGAAAACAAAATCAATTCTTAAAGTTTCAGTAATATTTAAAAATTTTTAAGTAAATATAATTTCATAATAATAATACAAAATATAATAAAATATTAAACCATAAAAAATTCAAGTTCTAATGCTTTCTTATTATAAAAATTATAAAAATATTAATATAAATATTATAAATATATTTTCAATTAAATTGTATTAAAATATGAGAAAATAATAAAAACTTGAAGATTCGTTTTATTCAATTTTCACCAAAAACAAACTTATTAAACTTTATACATAAAAATCTTCATTAAAATCAAGATTTCTTCAAAATACATAAATTTCATAAGATAATATATGAATATTTTTGCAAGTAATTATATATTGATTAGATGATTTTTAAGTATTCTTGATAAATATTATTAATCTTTAAAGTTTAGAAATTTTGAATTCTTTTTTTAAGATGCTGTATACTTATTTAGAGTGAAACATTTTTTAAAAATCGATTCTGACTAATCAAAATCAAATACAAATGTTGATACATAAAAATTGAGACTTATAAAATTATAAACAATTTAAATTCATATTAGATGAAACAAGACGATGGTAGTGTAACTTGTATAATTTGTCTAAAAAATTGTCACTATCTCTTGCTTCATTTAAATTTCATTTTTGTGCTTGATATCTAAAATTGATTTTTTAAGGAATATTCTACAAATATAACATCTTGTATATATAAAATAAAAAAAAAAAAAATTAAGAATAGAGAAAAAAAAGAAAGAGAAGAAGGAGAATTTTAAGAATATTGTTATTCGATAGTTATATTATTATTAATATCTTTTATTTTATTATTAAATATAGTTTTTAAACATTTCACAAAAGTTTTGTTTGATATAATATAATAACTTTGTTTACATACATATATATAGTGATCGTATAAAGCCATATTTAAATAAGATATGGTTTTTAATGCATTAATATCTATATAATAATATTTCAAAAAATCATTAATTTAGAAAAAATTGTAATTTAAAGTTTATAAAATTTATAAAAAATCACAAAGTAATTCAAATATCAAATGTACTTGTCTGGTTATTCTTTTTTTGTTTTTCATACATAAAAATTAAGTATTCATTAATTGAATTTATTATAGTATCAAATATTTTCATTCATTCTATAAAATTTTCAGTTTTGCAATATATAAAATAAGATATGTGAATATTTTAAAAATATCTTGAAATATATTAAATGTGATTTTTATTAAAGTATATAATAAAAGAGTTTTTATTTATACACATCTCATTTATACAAAAAAATTAATTCGTCATTAATTTCAAATTAATTACGAATTAAGTTATTGTTTTAATTGTTATAATTAATCAATTTAGTTTAAGATATATAACAATTAGTTCACAACAACGAACATTATTTGATAAATGTAAGTAATCCATATATTTTTTATGATTATTATATTCTCTCATTGTTTATATATAAATTCACGAACAGTTCTCGAATTTTATTTATAAATCTATTTTATTAATCTATATATTATATATATATAATCATCATTACATTTACTATACACTTTTTATTATATTAAAAAATAATTAAAATTAAATTAATTACTTTTTAATTATATTAAAAATTAAAACTTTAAAAAATATCTATAAAATATTCTGCATGTGAAATATTTGAAATATATTTTTTACTCGGAATTGTTAAAGAGTTATAACAAACAGTATTTTATATAAGAGGATAGAATTTACATAGAAAAAATTTAAATTATTGGAGACATATAAATTCCTTTTCTTTTATATTCTTTAAAAAATTGTTAATAAAAAATTTTTTTAAATGATAAGTTACATCTTCAAGAAATTTTTTATTTTTAAAATATAATTAAATATTTTAATTGTATAAACTAATATTCGCTAATTATATATAATATAAATATATATAATATAAATTTTATATTTATATTTATACAAATATAACGATCGAGTGAATATAGATTCATGAGAATGTTATAATAAAATAAATATAAATAAATAAAATATAAAATCATTTAAAAATTTTTTGTAATTTAAAGATTGTAATTTTATAATTTGTGCTGTAATATAATTTATGAATATTTTAATTTTTCTATAATATTTAAATAAATTTTTCCAATATTATATTTCTATATTATATTTCTGCATTTATAAAAATTAATAAGTTTTATTTAAACTTTAATACAATGTTATTAATAAAATTAATAACATAACAATATGTCTACTATTCTTTGCAATATTCCACTATTTCTTTGCAATATTTTCTTTATAAAATCTATCATCAATTGTAAAATACCTCCAATTCTGCTCTCACCGTTGCATCTTTCCTACTTTCCTCGAAGCAAATTCCAAGCAAGGTCGAGAAATTTCAATCTAACTGCTACAATCATCCTCACTATACAAACCAACTTGTGTCCCCACCCCTTGCAGAACGATCAACCAGGTGGTGGACAAGAGATTTCGAAACGTTCGAATGGAATATGCTCGTCGAGTTCAGTTGAGTGTCGGTTTCTCTCCGTGTCGCATCTTCTTATTTGTTATCAATCGATTTCTCGTCTTTCAGTATTTCACGATTGTCATTGTTATATTTCATGAAAAACAAAAGCTGATTATTGATCAATCTTTAATAAACAATAATTGATTATATGAAACTGCTATATGAACTGTTATATGAAACTACTGGTTGGAGAATCGAATATTTTCTAGTTAATAATACAGGTCGATCATTATGAAATCGAAGGCCACGTGAAACTGTGACATGATAGACAAACTTCAAAAATGTGAGTAGAGATATGTTTGAAATATTATTAAAAATTTTAATGTTATCATTTTCTAATGTTGATCATTTAAACACTTTTTTTATTTTTATGAAATATGTTATATAAATATTTTATTTATTTGAAAATTTATTTTATTATTTTTATTTATTTTTATTATTACTTACAATATTAACAATATTAATATTTATTAATATTTACTTTTAAATTTATACAAAAAATAAATAATAACAAATAATATATAATATATAATATGTATATATATATATATTTAGAAAAAGAAATTTATTTTTGAATACATTATTTTGTATATTACTTTTTGTTTATATATATATGATATAATAAAA
>NW_006263601.1:111338-119852 GCF_000469605.1 Apis dorsata | reverse complement strand
ACTTTTTGTTTATATATATATGATATAATAAAATATATTAATTAATTTGAAATATTTTCTAAATTTTTAGAACAAATTTTAGATGAACAGAATAACTCTACAAAAAAAAAATTTCTACTATTACATTTATAATAATAAAATATATTTGTAACTTTCATTGTTAGATTTATTATAACTTTGTTGACTATTGCTATGAAAATTATTTGAATCCTTATAATAATATAAGTAATTTTTATAACCAGAATTTATACTATAGTTTTTCCTATTTATGATTTCTCGCTCAAATAATAAAAATTCATTATTAGATAAATAAATTAATTAAATAAATGAATTAATTATTGATTAAAATTGACATTTAAGATTTATTTAATTGGATACTTAAAAATCTCTAATAAAATAATTATTAATAAATATTATACTCAATATCATTCATTTTATATATATTTTTTTAATTTTTTATATAGTTTTTAAACATACTTTTTTTAATTATGAGAAATAGAAATATAAACAAAAAAATCATTAAAAGTAATATAAATTATACATATTATACATATAGATACATATAGGTTATTTATTTATTTATATGTATTAAAAATATATTCAACTTTTGTAAATCTTTTTAAATCTTTATTTAGTTTGGATTTATTTTTCATTTATGAAATGAAAAATAAAAAATAAATTATTTTTGAATAATTTATTAGTCTAAATGATAATAAAAATGAAGAATAAAAGAGAGAAATAATAAATAAGACTGAATGAAAAAATATATAAATAAATATACAATTTTTTAAATTCAAAATAAATATAAAAAAGTATATTTAATTTCTATTAATAATAATATTCTTATTCTAAATCATTAATATTTTTACATAAATATAAATATAATTAATATTTTTAAAAAAATATAGATTTTTTATTTAAAATTATTTTTATGATTTTTTTATAATCTCCTATATATATATATATACAAATTAAAACAATAATATATACATTAAATCGTAATAACTTACTGAAAAAATGCTTGCTTTGCATTTATTTTTTTACATTATGTTTGACTTTGACTCTCAAATATACTGACTCTTTTTTTTTCTTTTTTCTGTAATATTGGCTCTGTTTTTGTCTCTCTCTCTCTCTCTCTCTCTCTCTCTCTCTCTCTCTCATGCATATAAGTATATTTAATATTACGTAAAAAGCCGTTAAAGTACACGATCCCGTGTCTTCGATGGCCTTATCCTAAACATTATTTTCTATACTTGTATATTATGATTTAATTTTTTAATTATATAATGATTTTAACATTATATAATGATTTTAACAGTTTCGACATATGTATATATATGTATATATTTATCAACATTCGACGACGAGTAAAGTAAAGTTTTCATTATCCAAAATAATAGAGAGTCATTCAGTGCAAAAAATTTTGAATGGAACAAATTTTTTAGAAATGAATTAATCTACATTTTGAGCAAAATAATTTACAATAAAATTGAGATAATAGTAATAAAAAATGATAACACATAATTTTTATTCTAAAAACTAGAAATTTTGTATTTTATTATACTTTTTTAATTGTCAAATTATATAAATTTTTTTAAATATGCAAAAAATGTATATATTTTATAAATAAATTTTCAATTTTCCCCTTCTATTTTTTATTATCAATGATTATGGATTTTATTTCCCAATAAAATATATATATATTTACTTTTACAAATTTTGCATCAAGTTCTACTATAATAATTATCAAATATTTCTGTAACTTATATATCAATTTTTTCTTTATTTATTTTTTTCATAATTGAAAATATAATAGAATTTGTTGTTTTTTTCTGCATAAATAAAAACTGCATGGAACATATAATCTGCATAATTTATGATGAGTATTGCAAGTATTTTTATTATACATTTTATAGATTTAGAATTATTTTAGAAATAAATATAAAAATATAAATTCGACATAGGAATCGAAGTTATACAAATAAATGTCTAAATATTTTGTTTTATCATATTGAATTATCCTCTCATAAAATATATTGTATTATTATATTAATAATAATTTATTCTATTCTATATGTATTATTAAATTTGTATATCATACATACATATATATATATATAAAATATGTATATAAATATACATATATAATATGTATTTAATTTATAAACATTTCATCAAATCAAAACAAAAAATATATAACTTATTAAATATAGAAATTAGCATATAAACATTTATATTTATTTATTATTATTATATTTAATTAAGAAAATAAATACTCAAATTCTTTTTTTATAGAAATTCTATTTTTTTTTTCAAATTTTCTATTAATTTGTAAATAAAATGTAAATATTCATTTTTTTTCTTAATTTATTTGTCAAGAATTAAAATGAAAAGTCTTTCATTTTGATATTGAATTTGCAATATAATATGTTATAAATAATTATAATTATTTATTAGAGATATCATTATAATAAAAATGAAGATTTTTCAATATTTTAAATGGAAGATAATATTAAGTTTTTGTTATTAAGATAATACATATCAAAGTAATAATTATTTTAAACCATTTTTTCTTATTATGTATAGTTATAGAAACAGGAATTATAGTCAGGAATTTGTTTCGAAGAGATATTTTAAAAAAAGGAAAAAAAGATGAGAAAAAATAAGAATATTATTATTTTATAAATAATCAAAATGTTCTTTTTTAGACATTTTTTTAGATTTAAGTTTTTTAAGAATAATTTTTCAAGTATTTAATAAAATTTAATTTAATATTTAATAAAATAACATTCTAATTTTTCATTTTTCTTTCTTTCTTAGCTTTTTTTTATTTTTCAGAATTTTTCTTTGAAATAAATTTTTTTGCTAAAAAGAATAATAAATATTAATGAGTTTGATAAGAAATTATCTTAATAACAAAAAATTAATATCATTTTAAAAAAATTATTAAGAAACTCTCTTTTTTTATTTAGGAATAAGGAAAAAGAAGTCTGTTGTATCATTGACTTATAACAAAAATGAAATCAATATTTCTTTAATGCTAAGAAAGCAAATTATAACATAATTTTATTTGGCAGAATTTACATTTATTATCTAATATTATCTATAATTTTAAATTAATAATTAATTAATAATTAAAAGTTATTGTTTAGTTATTAAAATTATTTGTTTAATTAAATTAATAATTAATTAATAATTAAAAATTATTATTTTTTATTTTTATCGATTTAGTGCATATAATATATATATATTTTAAAATAATATATGCATTAAAATGTATTTAATATAAATGTTATATTTATATATAAATTTCAATTCAAAAAAAAAAAAGAAAATTTTATGATGCATATTATTGCATATTATGCATGTCATTAATTTCGTAAAAAAATTATATATACATATATTATAATTTTATATATTATATATTATACATTAATTGTTAAAAACAATAATTTTTCCATAAAATCATTTGGAAATATGCAAATTTTTACACAAGATTATTAATATCTTAACCATTTGTTATGGTAAAAAATTGTATTCTCTTATAATTCAATTTGAATAATCCAACTGTATATGATTCTTTTTTCAAATTCTGTTTCGTTGTATTATAAAATCTGCATTATAAAAAAACAGCTCTCTTCATATTCATTAATTATATTGTACGATAAGTTGAAACACATATTATTTCATTTTCTATTTGAACACAGTAAAATCTTCAAATTTTATCAGAATTTTAATTAAAAATGGATAAACGTTGAAATTTAAATTTTAAGTTAAAAATAATAGATATATTATATGCAAACGTTTCATCATATTCATTTAAAAAAAATATGAGCAGTTTAGTAATGAAATTTTTGTGCTTTATATCATAGATAAAAATTATGTTTAATTTAATTAATTTTTTAGTTTTTTAAAATATCTAATAAAATTTTTTTTTTCATGTCTCGTTTATTAAATTCAAAAGAATTTTATTTTGAATTGTGAATTTTTTTAATATAAATTAATTTGAATTCATTTTATAAATATCTCAAAATTGACAATTTTTTTTATATTATAAAAAAGTAACTTTTTAAATAATATTCATTCATACTTAGTAATATTTTAATTATTTAATTATTCTTATTCCTAGATAATTAAAAATATTAGATATAAAATAATAGTTAAAAATTATGTATAGATAATGTACATAATTATTAGTAGTAATAACTAATCATAAATAAAAAACATTCAATTGAAACGAATATTTCTAGTTAAAAAACTTTATTCAAATAGCATTTATTAAATATTTCTATTATTTCTTAGATATTTGCAGTTATTTTATTAAAAAAATTTGATATAGTAATATTTAATTGTTATCATTGTGATTATATCTATTAACTATATTATAATCACTGATTATATTGTATTATATCAAAAATTTAATCTTCGACTTTTTAGATTTTAATTTTTGCTTATTTTAAATTTATAAACATTTTTTTAAATTCCTAAATCCTATATCATATTTAGATCGAACATTTCTTTATTATTTCTTCAAATATATTTTTCTTAAATTATGTAAATTATATAAATAGAATTAATTAAATTAAATTTTTGTTTATATGTTTTGTATTCTATATGCTTTATTTTTTATATATCTATTCGTATCTATAATAATAGTATTCTATTGTATGGTTTGGAGTTTGTAAACTAATAGTTCAGTGTTAGCTGAATGCCTTTCGACAGATTCGCAAAAAATTCTTCTAAAGACGAGATTATATGAGTAGTTATTCGTGCGAAGCGCGTGTCTATTAGCAGAGTTTCTCATAATCTCGCAGAAGATAATCGCGTCAGACGATTAAAGCATGATGTGTTCACAAATTATCTAATTGTAGCCGGTGGTTAAACTATAACGTAATCACCATGAGATATTTGCAAGTGAAGCTCGTACTCTCAGAAAAATCTCTTTTTGATTCAATTAGGAGAATCACAGTTTTCCGGTGCATCACGTCAATAACCAATAATATCGCAGCTGGTGGCTGATTCGTGATATCGATCAAATTCAAGAAAATTCTTCGCTTGGATAATAATCTGTATAAAAAAATTTCACGATAAACAGGAACTGATCGGTGCATCTCTTTTATAGGTTCCTCGAATCAGAACAATGTTATTTGTTTTTGAATCAGTCGGATCTAAAATATATAGAATATATCACTGTTAGGATCGGTTCGACTGATCTAAAGTATGTCAGAAATATAATATAATTATAAATGTTGGCTAAATTCTCAAAGACAGTCTTCTCAGATAACATCTTTGTTTAAGCTTAATAGAAATCCACGCGCGGTAAAAACAAAAAATTTTTTATATGAAAAAGTTCTCTGAATAAACTGTTTATAAATCTCGCGAATAAGTGCTTGCAATAACATCCATATATATTTTTTCAGTTTTATAATAAATTTATATATTTTTTCTCAAATTTAAGTTTAGATTTTTTATAATCTTTTATTCATAGCTTATTTTTTCAAATATTTAAACAATAGATTTTTTTAATTCACTATATAGTTTATATAAAATATTTCCTAATTTTAATAATTATTTTTGCATTATTATATTTATTTATACATATATAGAATTCGAAGCTACATAAAAAATCTTTTATCTCTAAATAAAAGAATTTTTTTTTTTAATAGTATATCAATTCTTTTTTCTATAATTATCTTAAATAGAAATAATAATAAATTTACTTTGCTTTATTTTCTATTTTTGCTGTCTTTTTTATATAATTTTTTCTATTTCTTTAGAGTTTTTGAGTTGAACTGCACTGATCGATTAATTTTTTCTTATATGTCCAATTTTTTAAATTGTACAACCATAAAATATTATAACAGTTTTACAAAAAAAAAAAAAAATAGAAAGGAAATAGTAATAAAACAAGAATCACAAAAGATACATGATAATATATGAATATTTATATAATATTAAATAGTTAATTATTCATTAACTAAAATTAATGCGTATATTTTTATTAAATAAAATATTATCTTAAAAAAAATAAAATGCATTAATTTAAATTTTATTATTATGTTTAATCAAACATCGTAAAGTGTGATGAAATTTGATTATACTTTAATAAAATGATGTAATAATAATTAACATATTTAATTTATATAACTTTTATATATATTTTTTGTCATCAATAATCAATTAATAAATAATAATTAGTAAAATAGGATAATTAATAGAAAATAAATTTAATAAATAAAAATATTTAATAAAAATTATATAGTCTCTATTATATTTCTAAGAATGATTTTTGAATTACAATTTATTTTAATCTTTTAAATGATACGATGAAATATTGTCATATAAGCAAAGCGTATTGTATATTACGATATAATGCATCATGACAATTTTAAAATATATTCTGTACTGAAAAATATACAATAAAATAATACATAAAATTATAATTTTGTCAATTATGTTATTTTCGAAAATATGTATAAATATATATAAATTATATTTTCTTTGCTTTAAGAAAATATTATCTTCTTTTTCAATTTTTCTCTTTTATTTGTAAGTTTTATTGTTAAGAAACGCAACAATTATTATAATTGTAGAAATATATAAATATATATACGTGAAAAAAAAAAGATACGGGAAAAGAAAGGAAGTGAGCAAAAAGAAAGAGAGAAAGAAAATAAAATTAATTATAATTAATTATAATAAAAAAATATTCAATTCCTGAAAATTAAATAAATTATACATTAAATACATTACTATACTTATTCATAAAGATTAA
This sequence comes from Apis dorsata, assembly GCF_000469605.1. Taxonomy (NCBI): domain Eukaryota; kingdom Metazoa; phylum Arthropoda; class Insecta; order Hymenoptera; family Apidae; genus Apis; species Apis dorsata. The sequence continues at coordinate 113,077 of NW_006263601.1, read as the reverse complement.
AAAAACCTAGAATAAAATTTTCTGATATATATTTATATATATTTTTAAATAAATATTTTATTTAAAAATAAATATATTTTATTAAATATGAATATTATATTTGTTTTTAATTTTATTTATGGAAAAATTGTATTTTTCTCATTTTTTCTCTGAACTCTTCCATTTTATCATGAATATATATTATTATATTTGTAATATTTATTATTTAAAAAAATATGCTAATTTTTTTAAAATTATCAAGTTAAAAATTTTTTTAATTCACAATTGTCAATATAAACAATAATAGTTTTATTATTAGTGATACTTCAAAAAAGTAACAGAGAAATAAATAATAAAATTCGAGTATCAAGATTGCAATAAAGATAGAACTATTTCCACATTACGTAGTATATTCGTAATTTACGAATAAAAAGATTCGTTTAAATAATTGTATTTGTTGGCTAGTGAAATACCGAATATATACTGGTAAATATGAAAGTAATAATCAATGCTTGATGAACGATTGATTAATGTCTTCTTTTAGAATTTTTTTCTATATAATTAAAACAATGTTTGATGACAAATGTTTTTTGCATAAGAAATTATTTGAATCATAAATTTGAATCATTTTGAAATTTATATCAAATTTACATCAAAAAATACAAAAAATAAAAAAGAATTTCATTAATTTTCAGATCTTTCATTTTAAATAGTAAAAAATATATTTTATACGATTTGAAGATATAATTTTAAACTAATAAAATTTCTTAACTTTCATATGTTTCTTGAACATATATATAAAAATTATATAACATTGATCATTGAAAGGCATATAATAATATTCATAAATAATCTTAAAATAACTCAAAATTGAAAGTAAATTTTGAATGTTAAAATATGAATTGTGTATTTTTATATTTATTAAATATGTATATAATTTATAAACATCAATTCAATTATTTTATAATCATTTATTTTATTATCAAAAAAAACCTTTTAAACTTAATAATAATTAATAATAATATTAATATAATATTATAAATAAAATGTACAAATTATGTTTCACCTCATTTAAAATGTCTCCACTACTAATTAAAATGTCAAATAACTTTTCTTTGAATAATAAATTATTCAATCTCATATATTAATTAAAAATATAATTTTACTTGAAAAAATTAAAATTAAATTAATAAAATAATTAAACAAAATATTTATACTATTATTCAGTATTTTCATAAATATGATGAATATTAAACAAAATTTGAAAAAGGAAAAGTTTTATAATCTCTTAAAATCAATATAATGTAATATAATCAATATAATAACACATACTTTTATATGTAATTTTTTATATTAGCAATATTTTTTGACAAAAATGACATTTTATTTTTAAACTAAAAATTATATTAAATTATTTAAATAAGTTACTTATATGTGTAAAATATAATAAATATTCTATCAAAATATAATAATATAATAATATTCTATCAAAAAAAAATTTAAATTTAATTTCATTTTTTCTAATTATCTAATTATCTAATTATCTAATTATTTAATTAAGAAAGTAATAAGATAATTAATAAAAATATAAGTCGTTAAAGTTCAAATCCGAATAATAATTTTTAATAATTTTAGTAACTGTATCTTTAATAATTTTATAATACCTATTTTATCAAATTTCTATTTACTTTTTGATTGATAAATATCTTAAATTTTTTTAATAAATATAATATCGATAAAATATCGATAAAATAAGTTAA
>NW_006263601.1:106581-110862 GCF_000469605.1 Apis dorsata | reverse complement strand
TTCTTCTATTTATTATATTTTTCTGAATTCCCTTAGAAAAAAAATGAAAATTCAAATAAGTTTGATTTATTTTTATTTATTTATAAGATCATACTAATTGAGAATTAAATTTGACAATAAAACAAAAAAGTTAAATGTAACAATAAAATAAAAAATACAAAAATTAATAAAAAAATTTGTTAAAAAGTTATAAATTTATTATTAAATATAAATTAATATAATATAATTGAATTTTTATTTTGTAAATTATTTATTTATTTAATGATATGAATATAATACGAAATTCTTTGGAATTGCCCTTGAAAGTATTTTTTATATTGTGTTCAGAGTGAAAGTTACTCTCGTACAGCCATTCTCAATTTAGTATCAACTTGCAAGAAATATGCCAGAAACTTACGAGAATTTTACTTTGAAATGTATTTGTATGTTAAGACATAGTCCACATTCTTTCTTAAATTCATACAAAAGTACATATTATATCAATCATATTCATTTAGAAATAACAATACTATGTCAGTCTGATGACAATTTCAAAATATTTTGAAAATCAAAAATATACCAGCAATTTAAAAGATCAACTCATTATCAAGTAAATTGATGCAATAATTTGCGAAGTTGTTATAGATATATAATTTTTTAAATATTATATAAAATATAATATAATGAAATAATAATTATATTACAATGAGTACATATCATTATAAAACAACAGTAATAAAATAACAGTAAATTATCTATTATTCAAATTAAATTTTCAATTATAAAATTAAATTTATTTATGAAAACTAACTTTTCTTAATTTTTTTTTATATTATGATCGACAATATTTTATATAGATATTTTTATAATTTATTTTTAATTTTATCATTATTAATTTAAAAATTAATAAATTCAAATTAATCGTTCTGTAGTTTAAATTTTTAAGAAAAAATATTTTTATCTAATTATCCAATTAAATTAAATTATTGAATTTGAACATAATATGATAAAAAATTATAAAAAACAAATAACAAATAATCTTTTATTAGCATTATTATATTATTGATATATTCATTTCAATTACGAATTATATTTTGTTGCATATTTGTTATCAAATAACACTGATAACTATATCATTGAACTGGATCATGCTGACATAAACATTATCGGATAAAAGAACATCAAAATCATTAATCATTCGTATCATGATTCCAATTTCCATTATGATGATTTAAATTCGCAGCACGTGTCCGAACGTACATTTAAATAGTACCCATAATATGATTGGTTGCTGGCCAAAAGTTTTTGGGAACATTGATCAACAGGAAGTTTCGAAATATATTAAATAATTTTAAATAGTAGATATACAAACATTATTATACAGATTGTGCGTATATATATATATATATATATCAATTTATGAATTTAGTCTGAAATAGAATTTCTTATATGTATCGAACAGAAATTTAACAATAAAAAAGTTAAATGTAATAAAATAAAAAATATAAAAATTAATAAAAAATTTGTCTTAAAAAGTTATAAATTTATTATTAAATATATGTATGTGATGTAGTTATCATTTACTATATAAAAGTATTTTATTTTCTTGCAAACGATCTTCGAATGTTGTGTTTTTGTCATACTTACATATGTCATACCTACATATGTTCGATAATTGCTTGCTTCGTTATCAATTTAAATTATTATTATTATAATAGATAATAATTATAAATAATATTATTATTAGATGCAATAATTATAATTAATTTTAATCACATTTAATATCAAAAAATCTCTGTTAAGTGAAATAAAAATAATGAAAATTATATAAGGAAAGATTATGTGAATATACTATAATAAACTATATATTCCAAATGTATTACATACAAAAAACATAAAATAAATGTACAAGTAAAACATTAACTAATAATAAATCAAAGAAATTTAATTCAATAATTGCTTATTATACTTTTATTATTTATTATTTATTATAATTTTATTATTTATTATGATTTATTAAAACAAAAATAAATTTATTCTTGATATGCTTGTTCATTTTTGTATAAGAAATTAAATTATCAATTATCAAAATTTTTCTTAAATTACGTGTCTCTATTTAGAATTATAATTCATAGTTTAAGATATTTTGATCTAATCTAAGATTTCTAACATAAAAAATATATTTGGAGAATAGCTTAAATATTTTGAATTTTATAAAATGTATTTATTGTTATATATATATATATATATATGTTTTATATATATATATATATAATTGTTATAATATTAATATATACATATATACATATATATTAATGTTTTTATTGAGATGTAAACAACAATAAAATAAAGAACAATAAAATATATAGAAAATACATTAAATTTTCAAAATAAAAAATATATATAGGAACCATTGTACATTATCGATTTTGTTATACCTTTTGAATTACAATAAAATATTTAGATAGATAGAATTAAAATAAAATTAAAAAATTATAATTATTAATGATAATAATACTTAATAAAAATTATTTAATATAAAATTTAATAATAAAATTTGATAATTTAAAAAAATATGAAAATTTAATTTATAGGAAACAAAACTACCCATTATTTATTATTTAATTATTAAATTTCTAATTAATATGTAATAAATATATACAATACATATAATGCAATAAATAATATGTAATAAATACATGTGTTAAAATGTAAATATGTAAATCTATTTAATATATAAAATATATATTATTAATCATTATTTACATTATTATTACATTATGTTAATAAAAAAATATTTATTTTATTTTTATCTTCTATTCAAATTTTATTTTTATAAATATCTGAAGCAAAACAATTAATTTTTTTTTTATATATATAAATTTGATTTGCATATATTTTTATATACAATTCAATGTATTCAATTCTAATTCAAGAATACATTTAAAAGAAGAGAAAAAAATTTTAATGGACATTTTCTAATTTAATTTCAGTTATAAGTTGAATTTTATAAGTATTTTTATAGAGTATTATAATTTTTTTATAAATAAAAAATTTTAATAGAGTTGTAATATTGATTATGTTAATAAATTTTCATTTAGCATTGGATAATAAATACAACAAAAAAATATCAAAACTAACTTTTTATTTATTATATTGAATACATTAAAGATACATAATAAAATAAAATCATTTATTTAATTAATAAATAAAAAAGCAACTTTAAAATATAATTTTTAATATATCGAAAATTAAGATTGATAATCATATGATAAATATTTCAAAATATCGAATGGTATCAACGATATGATTCCAAAATATATTACAGAAAGATGTTATTTTCATTTGCCATTTTAAAAGAAAAAAAATGTTGATATGTAAAGTTAATCTAGTGAAGAAAACTAACTTTCATAGATAGTCTATAATTCTTTTCCTATCTTAAAAAAAAGAAAAAATTATTGTGTTTATGTATAATTACTATATTCATAAGAAATCTTTAAAAAATTATTCTGGAGAAAAATAAACATAAAAATATATGTTAAAATTATTTAATCAGTTATAAACAATTTTTACAAATTTGCGTTAATAAAATAAGATAGAGATAGTATGAAGATAGAGCTATTTTAAGTATTTTAAGTTCATGTTAGATGAAAAGAAGACTTAATAATTAAATCATCAATTGACATTTTTATATATTAATTTTTATATTTGTTCTATTGTTTTATTATTGATTTAGAATAAATTTGAATTTATATTGATTATATTAATTTAATCTAACATTAAAATTATTATATTACAATAACATTACAATAATATTATAACACACATATCACATATCAACATTACAATAACATATTATTAAAAACAAAATAAAATATAAGATTATCGAATTAATATATTATGTATTAATTTAAAAAAATATATATATATATATAATTAACATTAATCAATTCAAATCGAAATATATAATTTCCTTTCACACATTTCATATATTATATTATATTTTTTCAAAATTAACATTCAATTACACATTTTTATTATTTTTTCATTACAATAATATTAAATATAAAATGAAAAAAAATCCAAAAAAATTACATTTATAATAAAAAATTAATACAACAACTCAGCCAAACTACAATAATCAAGAATAAAATTAACAGATATTTTAATCTAATCAATCTTCTATTTTGATATTGAAAACGGTAAAATGATTAATTAGTTACCTAGCATAAATTATTTTTCTCTTAAATTTTTTTAAAAATTATTTAAAAAGCAATTTTTTTATTTTTTTTTATATGAAAT
>NW_006263601.1:101278-106452 GCF_000469605.1 Apis dorsata | reverse complement strand
TACTAAATAATATTTAAATATATGATAAATAAGTTATAATATAAATAATACTAACAAAATAATAATAAGAATAATAATTGTTTTATTATTAATAATAAATAGTAATAAAAATAAAATAATAATAATATATATTAATTTTTAAATATTTTATTATATTTAATTATTAAAATATAAAAAATAATAAATATAAAAAATAATAATAATTTACGATATTAAATTAAAAGTAATTTAAAATCATACTATACAATTTCTATATCATTTGTATTTAATTTTTGTATTAATTTTTTGTATTAATCTTATAAATTATAAAGAAAAAATAAAAAAAAATATTGAAAAAATCGGAGGAAACAGAATTAAATTAAATTAATACGAAAAAATTACAAAAAAAAATATCAAAAATTTTCCAATCTTCACTAGGAAAAAGCAGTAAATCTCTCCAAAACAAGGTGTACAAGTTGGAAGCAAGTGTTTCATATATATATATATATATTAGTTACTTTCTCTTGCGTTCACATAAGCATGCGTGCATCAAACAATTTTAAATTCTTTGTCTAGCTAATCTAAATAGCAGTAAATATTTAAACTTATCAAAACATTTTATGAATTTATATAAAACTAGAAAATCCTCAAGAATTATATGTTTATTATTTGAATATTTTTTGGCATTTTTATAAATCTTAAATAAGTATTCAACAAAGATAATTTAATTTAAGATATTTAATTTAAGAATTTGATCTATTAAATAATTATAATTTAATTATAATTACATAATTACATAATTAATTAGTAATTAATAATTACATAATTTTCTAACGATTTTTATTTTTTACATTATCGAGTCTTTAATATATGTTTATATTCTGATATGAAATCTAATTTTTTTTGCTATTTTTTAGATTTTTAATTTTGATTTTGATTTTTTAAAGATTTATCAATTAAGCAATGATAGATTTTATTAATTTAAGATAAAGAATATTAAATAGTAATTTTATATTTATAAGTTTTAAAATTAATTTATTATATTATTAATATTTTTCATATTTTTTAAACACATTTATTTTTATTGTTATTCAAAATTTTAAATATTGACATTAAGTATTTAATTTTCTTTTATAATAGTATAATAAAATTATTTTTTATTTTCAAATTTTTCAATTACAAATTAATTATTAATTATTAATTGCTAATATGGATTCTATATATTCGATTAAAAATAATAAATCATTTGACTTAGCCATTTTAATATAAGAAAATACAATAATATATTTATGTATGCCATAATATATAAAATAATCATCATTATACAAAAAAATAATATAATATAATATAATATAATGTAAATAGAAAAATAAAGAAATTTAAACTATATATATATAAGATATTAATATATTCGTGAGAATATATACTTTGAAGACTTGATTTTAAAGATCAAAATAAATAAAAGTTGATCTACAAAAATATCAATTGAAATTTATTTATTAAATTAATAATTGAAATAATTGAAATTTGCATTAGATAAAACAAAGAAGAAACAAAGCAAGACAGAGATTTGTTTGAAGCTTTAATCTCATTACTTTTAAATTTAAGTAACATTTAATAAATAAGCTTTCAATTCTCTGATTCAATTCTGACTAAAGTATTATTTATTTTCATCAAAATTGGGTTATAATTCTTTCCGAATCGTCTCATTTGAATAATAAAATTATCTTAAATATCATTGGTCATATTATGACAAATAAATATTAAAAAAAAGAATAAGAAAATTAAAAAGTACTGAAATATTGCAAAGAATAAAATTAAAAAGTATAATATTTATAAAATTAATTTTTGTTTTTAACTTGCTTTTAAACTTGAAATGATAAAACATCAAAAATAGATATCGATATATCTTCAAAGTAAATATTTATCTCTCTATATCTTTCAATATCAGAAAAAACACTGATTCAAATTATTATATCTCTCAATATAAGAAAAAACACCAATTCAAATTATTTTATCTCTCAATATGAGAAAAAACATTGATTCACGATTATCTTTCGGATATCTTGATATTAGCTTATTTTATAGCTAATTTTAATTTTATAAATTATTTTAAAAATTAAAAATTAAAATTTTAAAAATTTTATAAATGAAAAATCTTTAAATTCTTAATTATTATCATTTCATCACACCTTATCGTGTAGGATTTATTTAATTTTTAATATTGAAGAGTTTTATTTACTTATTATGAAAATGAATTTTACGGTAATCCAGAAATTGTGAATATCATATATTAAAAAATTAATATTTGAATATCAAATAGAAATTTAGTTTAGTATAACCTATTCTAATTCTATATAGTATTATTTATTGTTTTTGTCTAGGTATTTAGGTTAAATAATTATGAACATTTTATTATGAAATTTTATTTAGATATCCAATATATATTATAAAGCAAAATTGTTTTATTAATATTGTAGGCTTTATAATTTTTTTATAAATTTATAAATTTATATTATTTTTTATATATAAAAAAGAAGAAGTTTTTTATATGATTTCTGATGATTTAATAATAAAAGAATTAGTTTCATTACGACTTATTCATTAAAAGAATATATGATGTAAAGTAAATATGATTTATTAATTAAAAATTATTCATTAAAAATATATGTGAAGTAAAGTATGATTTATTTTATTTTTAATTCTAAAATGTTTATAATAATGTCATTTTCTCTCATTTTATCATTAATTTTATCATTTTATGATTACATTTATTATCATAGAAAATAATATGATTTTCATTTGTGATATTATAAAAAATTGTGTTCATTGTAAATGATTTTAAAATTTATTCAATTACAATTATATATATATTATAATGATTCCGATTCCAATTCAGATAATCTGAACAATGATAGATTTATGAAAATTTGTGTAAATATTGCGAATCCAGAAGTTTTTATTTGATACTATTATATTTCGCAACAATTTCCAAAAAAAATATTAAATTTTTCTAATATGAAAACATTACTCTAATAAACAAATTCTTTTTAAGCATGTTAATTTAATATTCTGGAAAATTTATATGTTATATAGTTGGATAAAATATTGTTATTCTTTAATTTAATCACTTATAATTTTTTTCTTATTATGGCAGCTAATGTTTCAAAAATATTTAATCTATTATTATATTTTTTTTCAGATACGTGATATGTTGTTTCTAAATAGATTTTTTTATGAAAAAATTTTTTCAAGAATTTTATATATATATAATCTATTTTTTTTAATTCATGCTATTTAGTCATATGAATGAATTGTATTAAAAATTATTTTTTTTTTAAATTTGCATTTTGTATTAGATATTTATCCAATAATACAATTATTTATTTATTGATTTTATTACATTATTTATTTTAAGGAAAATATAATATTTAACAGTCTTGTGTATCGTATTGTAATTGTGTATATTTTTAATAAATAGTTCTTTTAAATTTTATACATATTATTTTAAAAAAATTAATAAATATATATATATATATTACATTATTATAATCTTTTATTATATGGAAAAGATGTAAAATCTTCATATTATATTATGTAAGAATATCCACATATATATATTCAATATTCATATATAAGATGGCATGAATATTCAGAAATGAAAAATACATAATACAAATAAGTTTTTATCGATAAAAAAACATTTGTTATATTTAACATATTTTCTTTGATATATATTATTTGGACTTATTTATGTTTGGTCGATGGCTTATAAACACAAAATGTCTGCACAAAATGTTACAAAATCGCGGTTCGATTAAACTACGTGCTGCATGCACTTTGGTTAGTATTTTTTGCTAATAACTCGTTCAAAATCGGAACGAAAATTTTTACAAAGGAAAATATTGTTTGAAATTATTTCAGAAATCTTTAATTAATGAATATTCCATATTTTTCGACATTCTGTATATGTTTTTAAATTAGTAAATACATATAATAATGATGATTATTAATGACATATATAAATATATATATAAAGAAAATGAGTTTTTAATTTCACATTTTCATATCTGTTTAGAATAATGAGTTTAGGAAAAACTAGAATAAATTCTGAAAAAAATTTCATAAGAATTATATATAGACAACTTTTCTCAAAAGTAAAAAAATACATCATATTCATATAATAATAAATTCACAAAAAAATATTAAAAATATATCTATAAAAAAGAAGATTATTGATATAAATATAGAAAATACATATAGAAAATATATATAGTATCATAAAAAAAACAATACAATAGGAAAGTATTTAACAGAATAAATTATGTGAAAAAATATTACAAAGCAAAAATCATATATCAAGAAATTGTAATTTACCAATTAATATGCAAATGCATATCAATAATTAACTTTTTGGATAAATACATATTTTAAATATATTATTATAAAAGTATAAAAAGAAGATTTTAGAACATTTTATTATAAAAAAAATAATGCAAAATTATATTATATTATATTATCATTCCATAAAATACTTTAATGTTATTTTTAACATCTTTTTATTATATTATCTTTTTCTTTGTTTCATTTTATATGTTATTCATATACATTTGTATATGATATACATATATATGATATATACTTGTATACATTGTATACTTATGTTACTATTTTATATCATTTACTTTATTATTCCTCTTATTACAAACAAAATACTCTCAATTTTGTAGATGTATCTTTAAAATTAATTGATTTATAAATTTCCTTTCTATTTCTGTATTTATAATTAATATTTCTACTAATTCTTGATTATTTAATTTAAAAATTAAATAACAAAATTTAAATATAAATAATTATTTTCTAATTTATGTTTAAGTTCTATATACTCAATTTTTGTTAATTTCATATTTTATAAATTGCAAATTTGATTATTATTGTAATAATATTATTGTAATAATAATTAAACTAAAATAAAAATTAAAATAAAAACGAAATATATATTTGAGGAATTTTGTAATGTATTTATTTAGTATTGTTTTGGATATACATTCATATATTACGCCCATCATTATCATATTCATCCATAAGTTATACTTATATATATGTTATACTTATATTTATGTTACATATTTATATATATATTTATATCATATTTTTTTAGTTTTACTTTATTAAATTACATATTATCTTATAAA
>NW_006263601.1:101028-101252 GCF_000469605.1 Apis dorsata | reverse complement strand
TACAATATATATAAATTAATTAAATAAAATATTGATTTTTGTTCGATTGTTTTGTTGTTGATGTTTGTTTGATGTTTGTAAAAAAAAAATATATAAAAATATGAAAATATTTTTGAATATTATTGTGTACAATGAAATCTCCATTAATATAAATTAATTAAAGAAATATAATTATATAATTATTCATATAATTATTCATATAAGAAAACTTTTATATAATAGAA
>NW_006263601.1:93279-100831 GCF_000469605.1 Apis dorsata | reverse complement strand
AAAAAATTAAATTTTTTATAAATTTTTTTCATAAATTTTTTTTAAATTAAAGTATTTTTTATTTTTAATACAATTATTACTTACAATATAGTATTGTAATATTACATTGTTCTTGCAATTCAAACCATTCTATTTATTCATCCTATTTCTAAAATAATAAATGTCTCGAAATAAAATAGAATATTTTCTCATTATTGGCATTGTTTTAATAAATAAATTTTATTTTAAAAAAAATAATTTGTTTATACTTTATATAAAAAATAAGAAAATGTATTATTCATATAAAATAAAATATTTATGTAATGTTTATATAACATTCATAACAAACAAATAATAGAATAAGAAATATATTGTTCATATAATAGAATATTCATATAACAGAACATATAATTCAACAAACATATAATAGGAAATATAAATAAAAAACATAAATAGGAAATATAATAAAATGTTCATATAAAAAAAAGTCATATAATAGAATGTTCAAATAACAAATATTTATATAAAGAAAATTCTACACATTCTTCTTGTGATCCAATTATAACTCATTGATATATCTTAACATATCTCAAATATTTATATTGTTTTTGAATAGTATACTATTATCTATATTATTATATATGATTATAATTGTAGATTTCTTTCTGAATCAAGTTCAAAATATAAAAGTATAAAATAAAAATTCAAAATAAATTTTTTTTATTTAAAAATTAATTTTCAAAAAATTGATTTTCAAAATTCATCATTTTCTTCATCATACAATTTCTTTTTGCACATGTTCAATTATTTAACTTTCTTAAAAACAAGAATTTAAGACATATTTTATTCTTTTTTTAATTTTATTCTTCTAAATTTTTTGTTTATTTTTACATAATAATCTATCGATAATTTGTATCTAATTGGAATAGATAATCTAATTCGTATTTGAAAAATTTTCAAATTTAATATTCTCAAAACTTTAAATGAAAAAATTTTTGTTTTTTTTTTTTTTGATTAAATTTTCATCAGTTATATAATTAAAAATTATAGAAAAATTATTATATATATCTTATATATCTATAAAGATATTTTATATATGATAATAAATATAATAATGTGAACATTAGGAAAATTAATCTAAATTCATCAATCTAAATTCATAATATAATATAAATTAAAGACAAAAAACGGATGCAAAAACGAATGAATAAAATTTTTAAAAAAATTTACAATTTCCATTAAAAGAAGAAACAAGCAGAAAATAACTAGAGGAATCAAAGTTGATCGTCGAACCAAATTTTTTATTTTACAACTTCTTCGTAATTATATGTGTTAAATTTGTTTAATAACTTCTAATATTATAATAAAATAAAAATTTTTTATATTTTGTATTTCCGCAATTAAGGAAATTAACAAATTTATTTATAATTTTATTAAATAATTTTCACTTTCGAAAGAAGATGTATTATATTTGAAATTACAATTAAAGCGTTCAATTATATTTTTCTTTTATAATCTTTTTTTTTTAATTAATAACTATTAAGCATTTTTTCTGTTCCTGGTTTGTTTGCTTCACTTTTATTTTATTAAATTATCGCGAAATGAAATTGTTTTAAATATTTAATAATTTTTAACTTCATTTTATTCAATAATAATATAATTAATATATAATAGTAATAAATAATATAAATAATAATATAAAATATAGTGATGGTGAATTGTTATGGATACATCGAATGTTTTTTCGACTAAAACGTGTGTGAAGAAACTGGTATTTATGACTATTGATGTATTTTCTTCACGATAAGTATTGGACTGTGATTATAAATACACATATTTATAAGAGAATTCGGTAAGAATTCTCTCACAATGTCATAATAGGTAGTCAGATCACGTGTAATTGCAAAAAAACTATTTATTGACCAGGATATGTTCACAATGAGCGATAATTAGATTCTTTTTCAAATCATAATAAATAATTGTGTTCAAGCACGTTTTATTCACAATGAGATTTTCTTTACTATGTCTTCAGAAAATCCCTTCAATTGCAAGAATTACAGTTTTCTAATAGAGTACTATAATAATCAATCACAGTTAGTGCTGGCTTGGAACGCTCCTAAGTTAAGAAAATTAAAAAATAAAAGAAAATTCTTCGAATTGGACTGGTGATCTGTATACAAAGATATCAAAATGCTGATAATTAGGAATTGATCAACATATCTTTATTATAAATTTCCTCAAACTAGAATGTTAGTTGAGTTAATCATATCTAGCATATGTTTTAAATTCCCATGTTGAAGTATATCAAAAATATACAATTATAAATATTGACTAAATTCTCAAAAATGACAGTTTTCTCTCAGATAATATCATTCTTAGGCTTAATAGAGGTCTGCGAGCGATAATAACAGAAAAAAATTTCTATATGAGAAATTTCTCCGAATAAGCTGTTTATTCTCCTGAGTAATAAGTGCTCCCAAACATATTTAATTGATTTATTAAACTTCACTTATTAAAATTTTGTTTGTAATTTAATTTCTTTACTTTATTTTTATTTTTATTTGGAATATTTTTAAAAGTGAATATTCATTTAACGATAATAATTTTTTTAAATATATAATATCAAACTTGATTTATTTAGTTATTTTCCTAATTTATTTCATGATATTTTATAATTTGATTTATTCATTTTATTTAGTAATTATTAATAAAATAATAATTATTTAGTAATTATAATAAAATTTATGAAACAAAATTTTGAAATTCAATTAAAATAATAATTATAAATGTATTAGCCATTGTCATTATAATTATAAATTTATTTTTAAAATATTATATAAATATTTTAAAATTAAATATTTATTAAAAATATAAAAATCATAGAATAATATAATATAAAACTAAAAATATATAAAATCCTGCAATCAAGGACTCAACCTATAATAATAAAATATTATTATTCAATTTCTTTTTTGTAATAATGTTCAAATCAAATTTTTATAACATCAGATTTATTGAAGAAAAATAGAATATCACATAATAATAATTGTTTTTTCAAAGAACAATATAATTTTTAAATTCGTTTTTATTACAATTATTTATCACAATTTTTATTTATTACAATTTATTACAATTATTTATTACATATTCATTTATATAGTTTTTGTAATAAATATTCAGTTTCAAATTTATTTATAACGAAATAGATCGAAACGCATAAATGAATAGTTCTGCAAATTATATAATATTGGTTATAAAAAAAAGGAAGCACTTTCGCTTTAATAAGACGATTTATTCAATTGTTCTGTGATTGATACAAAAATATCTACAGAATTTATTATAAAAATAATGTATATATTTATCTTTTCCAATTAATTAGCATAAGATTTAATAAAGCGCAATATCTAATATTCTAATAGACTTCAATAAAAGTTTATTTTTTGTAACCAAATAAAGTTAAAAATGATTTTATTTGCTATATAATTATAATTTTTTTATAAATAATAAGAATTAATATTGTTTGTTAAGCTCGATCAGACAACAAACTATATCAAAATATGAGGTATTTACAATATTTATTTTTGTATCTTTTCAAAAAATTATTTTATGGCTACCACTTTATTTTTAAACCCTTTGATAAAATTATTAAACCCACTGATAAAATTTAATTCTAAAATAAAAACATTTCATATCTTACGATATCAATGTAAAAATATTTATATTCTTATATGTTTCATTAATATAAAAGATTGTCAAAATCTTTTAATTTATTTTTATTTGGAATTACTTTTTATTTTTTTTTTATTTATCATGTTTTAATTAATTTCATTATACTTTTTAGAATGATTAAAAATAATGTTTCAAATAATTCTATTTTTAAATTTGTAATCTATATAATAAATAAAATTCATTAAAATTATTTTAGAATTTAATGATATTATTTATTTTTCTTTTATTCTCAAATTTTTAAATTAAAAATCTTGAAATAATATATTAATAATAAAATATTGAAATAATATAATTAAAAAAATTAAAAATAGAATAATAAGTATAAATTTTTTCCCTAATGATTAAATTCTCTTAATAAATACTTTATAATTATATTTTAATTAGTAAAATAATGAATTAGACATACGATAATTGATTAATCGAAAACTTATGTTTCAAGAATTGTAATAGTTATAGTCTAGATTGTTGTAAATTTATTATATTCGAAATATTAATAAAAATAATTGCTACAATTAAATTTTGTCTATTCATATATCTACAATGACAATGTAAAATCACTTAGAAATGACTTAGAAAATCGATTGTAGAGACCAAAGCAAATAAAAATTGACATTGATTGAGATTTATTTGAGAATTTATTTATTTATTAAATTGTAAATATTTTTATAGAATAATGAAGTTATTTAAAAAAAAATATTTTAATACGATTAAAGAAATGGAATTTAAATAAAATTATTCCTCAAATAATGAAACTTTTTTCATCTTGGTCATATGCCACGCTTTTGTTTTCATTTTTTGTTTTATTTAATACAAATTTATAATTTAATAAATTTTAATACTTTTATATATCAACTCTTGTATTTATTTTTATTTTTAGAATCTATCAAAAGGTGACCTACGAATATTAATATCTATATAAACATATTAAAACAATTATCCAAATATATAATGGATTGATTGTCAGCAAATTTGGATATTCCAAGATAAATTCTTGCAAAAATAAAATATAAAATTAATATATTAAGCGATTAAAAATCTTTATTCTCAACAAATAAAATAATAAACATGATTAATTATCAGAAAATTATAATTATAACAATTATCATTACAATAAAATGCAATTTTTAATTATTTTTAAGATATTTGAAATATATGCAATAAATATATAAAATATTCGTAAAATGATTAATTATAATTATTATATAATTATATATAATCATATATATCATATATGTGAATATTATATTTAAATGAAAATAGAATAAAATATTGGGATTGCAGATCGCAAAAAATATTTTTATGAAAATTGTTCATGTTGTTATGAAAATTTTCATAAAGAGAATATACAATATTAATAGTTTAGGTAAATACATGAAAATCATATAAAGATCGTTAATGTTTTTTTAAGTAAAATCATATAATTTTTAATATTTGTTATTTATTTAATTTTTAATATTTCTTTCAAAAAATATTATAAACTATTCATATAAAAAAATTAGTTTAAAAAAGTTTAAAATTATTATTTATTTTAATTTTATATTTTTATTTAATATTTTAATTTATTTTCAGAACTTGATAATAAAAACAAAAATAGTATGAATGATAAGGCTTCAAACAAAGTTTTGCGTATTTTTTATCTTTTATACAAAAAAGCTTATTTCAAAAGCTGTTTAAGCAAAAAATCGAAAACAAATTAGAACGAATGTTTAAATCTTTTATAAAATATCAATTATTTCTGGTATATTTTTTTTAGTTTTAAAATAAATTTTTATTCATGTTGTTCAGGAAATCAATTAAAAATTAAAAATTAAAATCTGAAATTGCAATTAATCAATGATTATTCAAAAAAAATTAAATTTTTGTTATTTTTGGGTTATATTTAATAGAAAGATAATAATTTATAAATCTCATTTTCTATATTTTTTTTAATGTTATAATAAAAATTCTCAATTTTTTTTATATATTTCCAAATTATATGTATATTTTTATCTTACTTTTTTAATATCTTATTTTTAACTTATAAATATTCTGTTTTTTCTATAATATCAATATATAATTATATAATTGTTTTATTTTGCTTGTACTACCAAGTAACGATATTACATCATTCTTATGAATCAAAATTTAACAAAATTATCAGTTTCTAATTGTCATATCAATTTCTAATATCATATATCCACAATGTAATTAAAAAAATTGTTGATGATTAAAAATAAATTGCTTTCCCTGTATTTGTTGATTTAGAGAAATGTTCTTGTATATATTTTATTAATGCAATTTTATTATTTTGTACATAATCAATAATATTTGTAGTATTTTTATTTTTACTTTCTATTTTTTTATACATTATTTGTCAAAGACATTATCCGGAATAAATTTTTTTTAATTTAATTGATGATTTCTTGCAAATTTCTTTTTTAAAATATTTATTTGTCGTTTCACTGATTTTGTGTACGTCGATAATAATTTAGTGTGCATCATATATGCATCACTTATTTTTATCTATTATCTTTACAAAGCATCATATTATAATCTATTATAATCTAAAATATATAACAATGAAATAAACTAATATAGATTTATAAATCTTATAGATTGTAAAGAACTTGAAATATTTACAATTTATGAAATGTAAAAAGAAAATATAAAATAATTCTTAAACAATCGAAATTACAATAATCGAAATTATAATGATAAATACTAAGCATGATACCATATTGCTATCATTTTATTTTTAGTTACTATAATTTCAATTGCTGGGATTATTTTATATTTTATTTTCGTTTTTTATGAATCTGAAAGATCAGTAATGATATTAGTTCATATTTTATATATTTTGCTGACTATCGATATATTTATATACATTAATATATGTAATTGCACAATTACACAATTAATAAGTGTAATTGTATGCTGATATACAAGGATGCATACATATATATGAAAATTCAATGTAACAATAATTCTTAATTAGTCGGAAAACAATTCAGATGCATTTTTGATTCAGATGAATCAAAAAAATAAATGGAAATGCATTTTTTTATACAATTACACAATTAATAAGTATAATTATATGCTAATATATAAGGATGCATACATATTTACGAAATTCAATGTAACAATAATTCTCGATTAGTTGGAAAACAATTCAGATGAATCAAAAAAATAAATGGAAATGCATTTTTTTATACAAATTTTTTTATACAAATTTAAATATACAGTTATAATTAAATTTTAATAAGATTATTGCAAAGATGCGAAATATATTTATAACTAAAACTTTCAAGATGTTCACAATAATGGTAGATTCACAATAATGTTGTAGTGTTTTATTTTGGTAAATATAAGCTGGGTACTTATCTAATGCCCTTCGACAGGTACCATAAATGATATACTAAATATAAGTGAAGTATAAATAGTTACATATGAAGTGCATATCTATAAGAGAGCAGGATCTCTCACAATGTCGCAGCAGATAATCATATCCGACGATCAGAACATGATTGTTCACAAACTACCTAATTATGGTATCCGGCGATCAGACTAGAATATGATCATTATGAGACTCTATTTGCAAATGATGTTCGTGTCCTCTAAAAAATCTCTTTTTGATTCAATTGGGAAGATCACAGTTTTTCGATGGAGCCACTAATATCGCTGCCGGTGCCCGGTTCAAAATACCCACCAAATTCGAGGAAATTCCTTGCTTGGATGGTGATTTATATACAAAGCTTTCACAATAAATAGCAACTAATCGGCATCTCTCTTATAGATTCAAAATAGAATAATGTTATTTGTCTTTGAATCAACTGCGTTAGAATCAGTTCAGCTTATCTAAAGTACG
>NW_006263601.1:84613-93043 GCF_000469605.1 Apis dorsata | reverse complement strand
ATATATATATATATATATGCATGTAATTTAAAATATCAAATAAAAACAAAAGAAAAAAAAAAAGATTTAACGTTCAGAAAGTTTATTTTTTTGAGATTTCAACTATATCTGATATGATTGACTGCATAAAACTGACACGCGATTCAGTTAACTCGTTTTCTCTAAATATTATCTAAAGAAATTATTACAATTTAAAAATCATTCAAGAAAATATTATTTTCTTAGAAATCAATCGTTTTTTTTCATTAAAATTTAAATTTAATGCAGAATAGTTCAATTTATAATTTATAAATTTTGCTATCATTGAAATTTGAAAAAATTTTGCTCTTAATTTGTATTTTCTTAAGAAAATATTGTATAATATTTAATTATAAAAATCAATTTGCTTGAAATTTTCCTTGATTTTCTTTTATATTTGATAATTTATTTTTTTTTAAATAAAACTTTCTGATTTTTGAAATTTTTATTTTCAAATTAAATCTAACAAATTTTAATTTTTTTTTGTAATTTTCTTGCAATTTTTAGAGCAATGATTATTTCTTCAAATTTAAATTTTCCTAATTTCTATAAGTTTTATTTAAATATCTTAATATTTTTAGACTAAATTTTTTTATAATATTTAATAAATCTTTTATAATAATTTTTTCTCTAATATTTTATATTAAACTTAATATTTTATATTAAACATAAGACGTAACAAAAGGTTTTTAAATTAATCTTAAATTTTCAATTTTTTTTAAATTTCGTAAATATTATTAATTAACGTTAATTGTTATTCATATAATATAATAATAAATATATATCAATATCAATAATGTAATATTATTAACAATATTAATAACAATAATATTATTATTATACAGATTAATATAAATACAATATTGTTAATCAACATAAATACAATATTATTAACTCTGTCAATTGTAATAATTTAATTAGCAATATAAATATATCAAAAAGTATATTGAATTTTTTAATCAAGAATTTCTTTCATTTTTTTTTAAAATTCAATTATTAATTATTATTAAAAAAATTTCATTCTCTTTATTTTTTATAATCGAAATTATAACGAAATTATAATATTTTTATAATCGAAATTATAACGAAAGAAAAATGATGAAACAAGCAATATTAAAAAAAAATATGATTATGTGATTCGATGATTTTAAAATAAAAGAAATTGAAAATTGTAATTTATAATCATTTCCTAGAAATTTCTTATGTAATGAATTTGCATTAACTTTTTCTTCATTTGTATCCATATCTTTAAATGTATATCTTTTTATATGAACACACGTAGTTTCGCTAAATATATAGAATTTTTAAAACAATTATTAATTTACAATTAGCAGAAGAGATAGTATTTAATCAGAACATTAAAAGAAATTAAAATATTAAGAATTTATTAAATGTGTAAAAATCTTTTGATAAAAAGATTAATTTGAATCGCAAAATTGAACTATATTATTTTTATAATCAGATGATTTTTATAAAACCGATATCCATGATTTAATTCTTAGTTTTACGATGCAGTAGTTTAAAAATTTAATTTGTTTAAAAAATTTGGAACAATCTAAAAATTTTAAAAATTGGAAAAAATTACAGAGTTATTAAAAATTATAATTTTATTAATCGAATCAATAATTTAAGAAAATTATTGATTTTCAATCAATTTATTGTAACTTTTAAATAAATTCAATTTCTTGAATTTTTCCTATTGTATATCTGATTTATTTTTATATGATATTTGTATTTATTAGCTTAATTTTGCATAAAATTGTCTATAATACAGAATAGAAAAAAATGATCAAGATTCATGTTATCATTAATTTTTATCATAAAAGGAAGATAGAGAAGAAAAAGGAAAAAATATTACATCTCATAAAAAGATGAAAGTAGAAATTCATATACATTCACAATTCTAAACTAGAAAAATTTTATCGAATAATAAAGAATAAAAAAAGACAAAATATTAATAATAATTGTAAAACATAATTTCACAATTTCTTCTTTAATTAAGAATAATTTAAAAATAATTATAACAAAAATTATCAAAAAAGTTAAAAATAATTTGAATTGTAACATAATTGAGATAATGGTGCAATATGGTAAAATCAGAAAATTAATTATAAGGATAAAAAGATTAGTCTTCCATNTCACTAATAATGTATCTAAATTTTTTATTAATATATATGATAATATATTATATAAATAATAAGTTAAATATATAATAAAATAATGAATAAAAAAATTTCGTAAAAAAAATTAAAGAAAAAATTGAAATTGATAAATTTATAGTATAAAACGAAATTATTTCTAATCTAATAAATAAAAAAGCGACAAACAGCACATTTGTATCAATTTTTATATTTGTTTTAATTTTTAGCATCACTCCAAATTTTCTAGAACATTTTGTATGCATAAACTATATATATAAAACTTAAATGAAGAGAAAACAATTAATCAATGTAGAAAGTATTAAAATTTTATATTTTTTATATTTGGATCCTTTTGTATATTTGTATACAATTTTTGATGAAATATTTTTTAATAATAATTTTATAAAATATTTCTTAAACTAATACTAAGTGAAATATTACAAACTATTTTTATTTCTAAGTTAATCGAAATACAGTTTTCATTTTTTCTTATATTATGTAATCTACATCGATTATTCCTTTTTTATTAATTTATATATTATTATAGATTATTTATTTAGTATAAAAAAAAAGAATCCTATAATTTTTTCAGATATTATTAATTTTTTATTATTCAAATGAGTTTTATGAAACTAAATAATTTATACTCTAGTATTATTTTTATTCTAATATTATATATTATACAGAGCAAAAAATTAAAGTCGATTTTATATATATAAAATAATATATATAAAATATATATAAAATTTTATATATATAAAAAATAATATTTTAATCTATTTTGATTCAGTTTACAAATATATATTTCTTTTTATTGATAATGTGATTTCTTGAAATTTTAATTAATTAGATAATAATGTTACTTATATTTAGATTTAACAAAATAAATAACAATTCCAATATTTGCAAATTTTCTTCATAGATGAAATTTTAAAAATGTTAATTTTTAAAATTTTAATTTTTAAAATGTTAATTCAAGAATATTAATGTATTATAATTCAAATTGCTATTAACTAAATATTTTTTTTAAGAATATTATAAATATTTTTATCTTCATGAAAATATTAAACTGCTTCATTTGATAATGTATATAATATGAAATATTTTTAAATAATAAAGCTGTTCCAATTTTAATAATTTTAAATAGTAAATATTGATCTATATATAAATAATGATAACTAATTTGAATAATATAATCAACTATATTTCAATTTTAAATATATGACATATTTTCAAGATTTGAAAATAAAATCGAATCACATATTTTTTTACTTTTAACGATATTATATATATCATTGATTTTGACCAAACGAATAAACATGTATTATTCAAAAGAAAATTTTTCGAATGCGAACTGTTTCAATATTATTGGTTAGTAAATATAAATGAACTATGCTTGGATTCAATTTATGTAATTAAAGAACATTTCTTAAAAAAAAATTTCACTTTATGAAAAACTTTAATTTAGTTATATTCAAAGAAATTTTTATATCTTTAGAAAGTTTTTCACCATACATAAATATAAAAAAAATATAACATAATATGTTTTAGCATATTTCATTAATAATATCTGTGATATACTATAAAATATATGTGATATACACAAAAACTAAATTTTTAAGTAAAAAGAATTAAGAATTTAGATAAGCTTATATTATAATAACATGAAGGAATGGCATTTTTACAATTTTTATAAATAAAGAAGATACAAAAAGAAGAATATGTGTTTTAATAAAATGATATGATGCTAATATTTTTTTTGTCTTTTTTCAAAATTTTTATTTAAAAAACAATGGTTCTTTGAAAATGGCATTCTTTTTTCATCTTCTCATCATTAAGAAAAAATTAAATACACACTAAAATATTAATCTCCTAATAGTTAATCAATAAAAAAATTAATATATTTATTATAAAAACAATTTATTAAAATTTATTTATTTACATTTTAATAATTTTAATAATTTAAATTTTAATAATTTTAATAATTTAAATTTTAATAATTTTAATAATTTTAATCTTTCATAACTTCATTATAAATTCTAATAACAAATTATCATTGATTTTAATTCTTATCTCTCTTAAATAATAGATATATTGAATGATTTACAATGTCGCTTTTGAGAGAAGTTATAAAGTTAGAATATTTTTTAAAATTGATTTTAAGGATGCTTTTATTAGATTTTGATTGTAAAAGTTGAAATAATTATTTCCAATCAACTTTCAATCACTATAAATGAAATATTTATGCTTAAATATTCACAAGTTGGTTTTCATTTATAAAACACTTCCCTTAATATAATATTTTTTCCTAAGAATTTTTTATAATTAGAGAGTTAACTCACAAGATGAATGAATATTCTAATATTCTAATAAAGAGATATGATTTTAAAGAGAAATTTCTTAAAGAAAAAAACTTTCTCAAAGAAAAGAAGTTTGTTTCAAAAACAAAATATTTTTCAATATTACATCAAAATAAATTTAAACAATACATACGTAAAACTTTTCGAATTTTAATGTATAAAAAATTATAGAATTTATATTCAATTACGATTTATACTTCAATTTGAATTTAAATTTCATTTAAATTTAATTTAAAATAATAATAAATTTAAAATAATATTATTATTTATTGCTAAATATTTAATTCTATAAAAAGTAACAATGATTAATAATTTTATTCCCTTAAAAAGCCATCGATTATATTTCCTATAATAATTTCCATAAAAAATTAATAACAAAATATTTAATACAAAACATTTAAAAATTTCTATAAAAATTAAATTGAAAAATTAAATTAAATTTAAATTATATTTAAATTAAAATATATTTATTATTGGAAAATAAAAAAAATATTAAAATATTTAATTTAAAAATTAAAATTTAATTTTAATAAAAATATATTTCTTAATCGAACATATTTAGAATTAGCTAATTATTTTAAACAAAATTTTAAAATTAAGAAACTATTATGAAATTGAAAAATTAAAGAAAAATTAAATGAAAATTAACAAATTAAATATTAATAATTTCTTATAATTAATTGTAATAAAAATAATTAACAATATAATTAATTATAATAAACACAAAACATAAAATATAATGTTTAAAACATAGCAAATATATTTTTATGAATATATTTGCATAACAACATAATTTTATAAAAAATATATGTAATAAATATATCAATAAGTTAAAATTGAATGAAATAAAAATTTTTAGAAATTGCCAATGAAGTCAATTGATTAATATTAGAATATATTTCTAAGATAAAGTTTATTATTTCAATTTTGAAGATTTACTATTTAATTTATACTAAAAAGTAAATTTACCAATTATAAGTAGTTTTTAGCTTTCTTATTTTACTAAGTGCTCAAAGATTGTGATATTTGTGCTTTGTAGCTATTATAATATATAATGTAATATTTATTATTAAAATCACTGATACATGTAATATTTTTAGGCAACTAATTGTTTATTTCATTATTCATTCTTTTTAATTATATTATTTCATCGATTATTTAATAATGTTTTATCGTAAATGTTAATTTTTTATATTAATTTTTTATAAAATGATATTTTATTAAAATTTATATTAATTTTTAACTACATATATTTGGTATATTTTAATAATTATTTATTCATTTTTTGTTAATTCTTAATTGTAATTATATTAATATTATCAATTTTTTAATTAATTTTTTTAGTTATATGCCAATTAATTTAATAACTTTTCATCATAATTATTATAAAATACGTATTATAAAATACTAAATCAAAAATATAGATACACCATAAAAACTAAATATGTATAATTTTAAATTAAATATGTATAAAAAACAGAATAGTAATATTTATAATATTTTTATATTTATATAAAATTTTGCTCTTATTTTATTATTATTATTATTTTTTGTTTGATCAAATTTCTTGTTCACATATAATATAAGTACATGTTTTAATATCAAACTTTCCCCATATCAATTAATTCCATTTATCTCTATCATTGACACAATAGATCAATAAATTTCTTGATTTCTGTATACATAATTCACCTTGCTTTCTCAGGAAGACTAATTTCTTCTTCTGATCATTCTCAAGAATCATTCTCAAATATATATACGAGGAAAAGATGATAGCAATCACCTTGATATTTACTTGATAATCAATATAGTTCATTAATCTCGAGGAAAATTAACAAATCTACTCATATAAGTGTACATTCTGTTATTTCTTATCGTTATAAGATTATCGGATCTGAAAATCGGATGTGAAATTGTTGGGAAAGTTGAGGTTAAGTCTTGTATTGCCGCTTTATGTCTGACTACGCAGTACGACGATGTCGCTCTCTTCCTGTCTCTATTAAATCATTCTAATAAACTCGAAGAAATATGATAAACTATTATTAATATGTTAATTTGTATGCACGGGAATTTGAAAAACAAAATAAAATACATTAATTATAGATATTTTATTAATATAGTTTATTAATTAATATAGTTTAGAATATTAGTTATATTTTCGTAAATAAAAAATAATATTAATGAACAAAAAAATTTGTAAGGATATAATAATAATAAAGAGAAGAATTTTTAAGAGAAAAATTTAGATCTTTGAAATTTTATATTTATTATAAAATATTTCAGCGTAGCTAGAATATGAACGTGGTCTTGGGACTTAAGACAACATTTTCCAGCCATATCAATTTCAACAATCAGCATTATCCTACTTGAGAAGAATTATTACAAAAACGCAGTTTCCTAGGAATAGCGAAATTTATAGATAGCTCTTCAGTTTAATTAATAGGAATTTTCCTTAGTTGAAGATCGCTAATTAGGAAACTGACCCACGATGTATTATTGAGAGCATGATATTAGAGAGCACAAGCGTTTTGGTGGAATTAAAAAAAATCAGAATCTTTTCAAATTCAGAACTTTTTAAATCGAATTCTTTGAACATCAGAACTTTACATCTTAGAATCTTTCGAATTCTTGAATTTTATAATCTGGAACAAACATTAATTTTAGAACTTTGTAAATTCAATGATGAAATATAAATCTAATTAGCATATGAACTTTGCTCTTGATTATTTTAGAATTTGTTATATTGTTATAAATTTATTAGTAATGAATTTTATAATAAATCAATTTTATTACTATACACCATAATTCCAACAAATTGAGCTAATATATTACCAAATGGAGTTAATATATTACCAAACTCTTATTTACAAGTAACAATAAAATGTTCTTTGTGCTCAACAAAAAAATGCACACATTGAAAACGTTATATTTAAAAAATTATGATCGAAAAATAATATTACAATATATAAAATTATACATCATAATGCAATGATTTTTATGAACTAGAAATAGTAGGTAGATTAAGAGATTTTTTTTATATTATAATAAATTTAATTACAATAATTTGTTTTGAATAATAAAATTAGATACGTTTTAATAGAATTGATAAATAGGTACATAAATTTTATAATTTCAAAAATAAATATATATAAATAGTAATGAATAGTAATAATAATAAATTAAATTAAATAAAAATAATATAATAAATTTATATAATAAATATAATTATATAATCATATAATAAATTTTGTTATGAAAAAATATAAATGTGATATAATTGATTTTATATCTAATAATAATAAATTATATGATGTAATTGTTAATCTTACTATTATTAATTTAAGCTATCAAAAAATAAATATTTGTTAAATATAATATTTTTTTTCAATATCAATTATGAGATTAAATACTTATATAATTTGTATTAATCATTATTACATAAAAGATAAAATAATACAAATAAAATACAAATAAAATTATTAATATAATTTTCGGTATCTATTGTAAAGATATTGTAATGAATTCCTTTTATATAATAAAATATATATTTTTTTTAATTAATTCATGAATATTTAAAATTTCCATAAAAAACGAGAATATTTTCTGTATAATGAAAAAATTCAAACATAGAATTATAAAATTTTCTTCATTCATTATAAAAAAAATATAATTTTTTTTCTTTTGTTAGTTATCAAAAAATCATATTATTTTTATTGAAATACTTCACAATAATTACTTAATAATTGAAATCATTTCTTAAAATTATTTAGCACATTATATATTAATATATATTAATATTATATATAAAATCAAATATTTTTCAAAGAAATTTCTTATCTTGTTTTAAGAAATATAATATCGATATCAATAATTGCGAATAAAAATTATAATTTTTCTAGATACATCATAAT
>NW_006263601.1:82020-83655 GCF_000469605.1 Apis dorsata | reverse complement strand
ATTTAATTTAACTTTTAATTTAATTAAACTAAAAAATTTTAATTGTTTCAAATTTTTTAAATATTAATTATAAATAACTATATAATATAATATAATATAATATAATATAATATAATATAATATAATATAATATATTAAATAAATATAATATAGTAATCCAAAGTAATTTAATTTGATATGATTCAAAATTATTACCAAAATCTTATGTACTTTTATATCATAAATTATTATGACATAATTAACCAATATTATTATTTATCATGAAATTATTATTTACTATTCTGAAAAAAAGCATAATACAACTTATTAAAAACTTACACATAAAAAAATTAAATTTTAGAAATCAAAATTAAATTCTTTGAGCAATTATTGAATCAAAATAAATTATTTGTAAAATAATAATATTTCAATGTCTCTTTATGTCTACAGATATTATTTTGAATTATTATTAAAATATTTGAAAAATATAAGAAAACATTATTAACATTTTTTTTAAAATTTAATTTTTTTCTTTAATTATTCTTTAAAATATAAAAATTAGTTAAGAAATAAATAAAAATTCATAATTATTTATTATTATTTAATTATTGTATTATCTTTGAATTTTTTATTTTATTATAAGTACAAGAAGATCATATACGTAAATATTATGATATAAAATCGGTTATGATATAAAATATGAAAATAAACATAAAAAATAAAAATAAAAATAAATTATAATTTATTATTATATTATAAATAATCTTTTTATATATTTGAATGATATTTACTTATACATTAGATTTGAAATTAAGAATAAGTTATATATATATAATTTTCAATAACATTTCATTAAATCTTCTAATTTGAATCTTAAATATCATTTTTTTTTACATTTTTTTTTCTATAAGATCTATTATATGATTCAAATAAATATTATCCAACAAAATTCTTAATAAATTTACAATCATTAACGATTTTCATTTTTTCATATTGTAAACAATATAATGTTTATATGATCTTTTTGTGTATAACAGATTTAGAGATAAAACAATATTAATATGGAAAATTATATATATAAGAACAAGTTTCATAATAAAAATAAACTTTCCGCACAATCATATCCAATAAATTGATATATCTGTCTTATTGTTCATTGCGTCGTATCTACTTTCGCTACGCGCACAGTTTAGACGACTTTCTTTTCGCGCCTGCGCATTCTTTGTCCTCACAGAAACAAGAAAGAGAAAAGCCTTTCTGAAGCAAGCAAAGAGAGTAGAAAAAAAGCAACTTATCGATTCGGAAGAGAAGAAAGAGGCATCGATGTCGGAAATGGTACAGCATTGCCAGAGGGAAGGACGTCGAATCTAGGCCATAATCATTTCTCTCATTATATTTGCGTAAATATGTAGGTATGTCAATAATTTTCATTTTTTTTTTTTTTACATTCTCAAATACAAATACTTTTCTTTTATTTATTTTAAATATTATTGATTCAAATTTATTGATTATTCGTATACTTTAGATATTATAGTTTATATATTATGAAAAATTTAAAATATAAAAATATACCAAATGTATAAAATATATATAAAGATATAGAAAATAGTATTTTATAATTTGCATATATGACACATGATTTTAATTTATTATATA
>NW_006263601.1:79417-80996 GCF_000469605.1 Apis dorsata | reverse complement strand
ATAAATAAAAATATTTAATAATTTTAATAATTTTGATATTTCTTTGTACTTAATATTATATTATTATTTATATTATATTATTATAATTAATATATTGAAAATTTGTTGAAAATTTATACGATGAAATAAAATATAGCAAATAAAACTATATTTAATAATAATACACTATTATAAATAAATATTATATAAGAATATAATATATATAAAAATATATCAAATATTATAGTAATGTTCTTTATGATTTGTTTTTTAAAACAATAAAACAATAAATATATTAATAATTAAATTATATTATTTTTGCAATTTGAGTATCATAGAACTTGATTTTATAAATAACAGATAAAATGCTATAGGAGATCAATCTTATTAATTTTTTTAGAGTGCTGCGTTTATATTAAATTTTTCGATTTTAAGTTAGATTAAGATTACATAAATCAATTACAGTTGATGATATATATACAATTATGTCTATTTACTTTTATATCTTATAATATTAATGTTACAATGGATGTTAAATAGACAATATAAAATTTGCTTTTTTAATAGTCATATAATTCTAGATTTATCAATTAAAAAATTTACTTTTTTTTATTATGATGATATTATTTTTTTGTTCAACATAATTAGAACAATAAATAAACAATTTTATATATATGTAAAGTCACGAATCATAATTAATTTGCCATTAAAAAAATAACAGAAAAATATTGTTGGTACCAAGTTCTAGATACCTGAGTTTATTTAGCTTGGGGAAAATTTATGGAACATATACTTAAACTATATATGACTGGAGAAAGTGAGGTATATAAATGTCCAATTTTAACTAGCGAAGTCATATAAATATCGAATATCAAAGATTCGATTGTTTAAAAGATTTTAAGGATAACAAAACTGATTCATAATTATGTTATCTTAAGAAATAAAAATATTATTTCTATAAAAATCTAGTGAGGAAAGCTAAGAAAGCTTATTTATATAAAAGAATATGTGGTATAGACAGTATAATATTATCGCAACACTTTTAATTATTAAATTATTAAATTGTATGTATCATTGAATGATTGAATCATGCATTTTTATATTCTGCAAAAATATTAATAGATAATTGTATGAAAAATGAATTAAACTTTGTTTTGATTGTATATATCATTAAATGATTAAGTCACATAATTTCATATTCTGCGAAAATATTAATAAATAATTGTACGAAAAATGAATAAAAATTTTAATTTCATTATTTTTAATTTTTTTATTAATTAAAATTTTATATTTATGATTATTTTTTTTATAATTTTTAATATTTCTATTATTCTATTATTTATATTTCTATTATTATATTTTATAATTTATAATATTTCTTGTATTCTATTCCTCCACAAATATTCGAGCGCTTCTATAAATTCATTAAATTTATTAATTTATTAATTTATTTATTAAATATATTAAATTTATTAAATTTGTTATTTAATTTAATTTTGATAATCTTGTTCATCAATTAACTATAAAATATTTAAGATCGATTACAATTGAAACAATCAAAGAAATATAGATAAAAAATATAGAATTTTGATCAATTGAT
>NW_006263601.1:79233-79411 GCF_000469605.1 Apis dorsata | reverse complement strand
ATTAGATTGATCAAAAGTTATATGTATCAAAGAATAATAATATATAATAATAAATTATATAATTATATATTATATATATATTATATATTATTATACATTCACATAAAATCCTTTGTTTAATATTACAGATGAAAATCAATGATAGTTAATATTTCTTTTACAGATTTGAACTATTTTT
>NW_006263601.1:78450-79200 GCF_000469605.1 Apis dorsata | reverse complement strand
TAGAAAAATACAATAAATAGAAAATAATGATGATACGAAAATATAGATAAACAACTTTTTTTTCTTTACAAATAAAAATATTTCTTATATATTTTCATATGTTTGATTCAAATCTAATCATAAAAATTACTTATCATAATAGATATAAGAAATAAATGGATATAAAATATCGATTTTTGCTATATTTATAAAAGTATTTCAAAAAAAGTAATTTTTTTTCTAATATATATATATATAATATATATATCTTCTGGATCCAGTTTAAGATAAAAATGAATGAAAACTGAAATATGAATGACAAAAAAAAATTCAACAATTTTTTATTATTTATTTTATTTATTTTATTCAAACTAAAGATTAATATAACTATAAATGAATAATATAATTGATGATAATTATTTATCTCTAAGTAAAAAAAGTTAACAAAAATTTTTAAGAACAAAATATAAAATAAAAATTTTGAGAAAACATTTTAATTGTTTATTATACTTTTTATTTTTTATTTATACATAATTAATATTTTATATTTATTTAAATATTTATATATATATATTATTTGAAATATTCACAGAAAGCATAATCATACTATAAATTTTCAATAGTTAATCATGAATGTATAATTTGATTATATAAATATATAATCAAACACATAAATATATAATTGAATTGAAATAGATACTAAAAATAATAAAAATATATTTAAAATTTAAATGAAAAATAATTCTATATCTTTTTATATAATCTACATTT
>NW_006263601.1:77777-78430 GCF_000469605.1 Apis dorsata | reverse complement strand
TCCTATATATAATTAATTTATATTTATATTTAATTTATATTTAATTTCATTATAATATTATTTTAATCCGAATCAAACTTTGAAAATTATGTAAATAAAACAAAAAATTGTATAGTATTTTTTATTTGCCATAATTTTCATTTAAATATTAGCAAAAGATGTGAAATCTCAATCATTTTTTACAAATAATGCAAATCCAAATCTATTTTAGTAATCTTTTTTGTTCCAATTGTTATAACAAAAGAAGTACGATTGTATTAACTGTCGGATAAACTCTGAGTTATGATTACTTGATATTTTTGAGATCTTTATCCTAATTGTATATAATATAAAATATATATGTATATAATAAAATATATATAATAAATTACAATTATAATTTATGAACATTCCATTTATTTTTTATATTTCTTAAAAAAATTTAAATACAATAAGTTTCTAAAAATTTAGAATTTTTAATCGAGATTCCATTAAAAATCTCGAAAAATATGGAAGATATAAAAAAATGCTTTAGAAAAAAATTATATGATATTAAGGATTATTATGTCATTTATTTAATTTGTCTCTAAATAGATTTACAAAGATTAAGATTAATTTTTAAATTAAAATCTATATTTTTTACAGTATAGTATTATAATTGCAATAAAGATATT
>NW_006263601.1:69651-77660 GCF_000469605.1 Apis dorsata | reverse complement strand
ATTATTATAATTAATATATAATATTAATATATTTTCAGAAATATAAAAATTTTCAAAGTAAATATGAAGTAAATATGCCAGATATAACATATTTGTTTTTTTATATATATTAAAAATAAAGTTATATATATATTAAAAAATATTCCAAGTTGAATTAATAATACTTGAAAATATAAATTATAAGATTATTAAAATATATGAATATAAGATTATTAAAATATATTAAATATATCAGCAACATTATAAAAGATAACAAAATTTTTATAAAAGTAAATAAACTTATATTCGAAATAACCCAGAATTTGAACATTTATTAATTAGATTTGTATCAATGTAATATACACATATACACACGTATAGATATTTTTTTAAAATACTAATATATTTTATATATACAAAATCCGAATATACAATTTTTTCAAGCATTTAACACTATATATATAATATATGAAATTCGAAAATATACATTTCAAAAAAAAGCTTATGCTAAAAATAAATTTAAGTAATATATTGGAAACATCTTAATATCAATTAGAATAATGCGTAAGAAACATAGATTTCAATTTAAAAATTTAATATTAATTTTTGCAGATTTGTTCTGTCATATCACAAGATCAAATGACTTGTTCTTTTAAATATCAAATAAAAATTTAAAATATTTCTATGTGTTTATATTCATATTTTTAATATTTTTCAAAATATTTATTGCGAAATATTGAAATGAAATATTCTGTATTAAAAATAAAAATAAAATAATCAATTTTTATATCCTTTTTATTATATTCATATTTATTTTTTTCTCTTTTATCATTTATTATTATTTTTATTTTTATTATTATATTATTTTATTTTACCTTTTTAATTTATTTAATTTATTTTTTATTTATATATACATATCTATAATACATTTTAATTTTCATTTTTTGTTCTTAGAAACTATGATTCAAAATTTTTTTCGAAAAATTCGCTGCGAATCAGCGAAAATACTAACAAAATAGTTATGTTTACTAATACTAACAAAATGTTATGTAATTATTTAATATTCGAAGATGAAATGTAAGCGACTGATTTTTAAAGTTTTAGGTAGGAACTTGGACATTATTCATTATCTAAAAACCAAAGTCATTTTCCTTTCCTCTCTTTATTCTATCCATAAAACACGTTTTCTATAAACCAGTCATACTAAAAATATTTTAAAGAATCTAGTCATTAAAAATTAAAATAAGTTTTACGTAATAGGATTGAATAAACATTTGATTGACATTTAGCAATTTTAATACATTTTCATGAGCTATAGTTAATATTATTATAATCCGCAAAAAATGTCTTAATAAAAATAATACTTAAGAAAACAATTTAAAAAATTTTTTTTTCTTTTCTTCTTCTAAATTTAAATATTCAAAAAAATTTTAAATTTCCAAAACTATATTACATACTTTTTTAAATTATTATTAATTTTTATTTATAATAAAAAATGTAAAAAAATTATCATCATAAAAATATGTTTTCCAAACATACATTATTTTATAATTATCGTAATTATAATGGCACTAATTCCGCATTATGATATCATAATATATCATATTATACATAATAGAAAAATGCGGAACAAGAAAGAAATAAAAAATAAGTCAAATAAAAAGTAAGTAGCTTAAGAGCATATATATAGTACGGTCGAATAAGGTCGATGTTTGCTGATGGAATGTTGTACGATAACTTGTTTCACTACATTTCTCGCCAGCACCACGCGATTAAACTGATTAATTAATCAAATTATTAACAAAAGCATATTGATTTTATATCACTTTGAAAACAGTATATTGATTATTATTAAAAATGAAGAATGTAATATTGAAAACTTTAATGACTTTTCCAAAAATTAATAAAAGTTTTCAATTTTTAAACAGATGACAATAAATTCTATCTGACTTATATCTATATTTTTTGAATTACATTTGATCGCTATTTTAATAAAAATATGAAAAACTTAACAAAAAATTTTATACAATATATTTTAAATTTTAAACTTATAATTTTATAATTTATTATAATTATTTTATAACTTATATTATTAATTTTTTATATTAATAAATTATATGATGTAATTAAATGTTTTTACATAAAATAACAAAAATATATTTGAAAATAATTTTCTTTAATTTTTTAAAATATACTAGAAAAATAATAAAAACACAATGAAAAAATAATTGAAAATAATTTTTCTAAATTTAGTATATGATTTTATATTAGTCTTCTTCGTATATTAACATGTGTACGTAATTATAATTTTTAATCTTTTAAAAACAATCTCTCTCACTTTATCAAGAATTTTCAAATAAATCAAGAATATAATTTCCATTAACAAATAAGAAAAAGAAATTTATGTCAAAAAAGAATTTAATTAATCAAGGTCAATGGTTTTCTTAATAATTTTTTATTAGTAAGCATTAATTTTCCATTAAATTGCGACTATAAGATGTTTTATAGATACCACATAAGATTGTTTTAAATAAAAAAAATTTTAAATTTACAATTGTAACATCACTCGATCGAAACTTTATAAAGATTATTTTTTCTTCTTAAAAATATAATATTGAATATCTTTTTCAAATATAGTAACAATTTGATTTTTTGTGAGTAAAGTAAATATACAGTGAATTATATTTATAATTTAAACAACTTCATTTTCATCATTCTTGCTAATTCTTTAAATATAGATAATTATTTCTTTTTTTTTTTATTTTTCATATTGTTTTTTTATTTAATTACAATTTCATGAATTTTTTTTCTATTTGATATGTTTCTATAGTAATATCTCATTATATAAAGAAAATTACAAGAATAAATATATTAAATATAAAAAAAAATCATAACTGCAAATTTTTATTAAACATTATTATATTTCATTAAATTCCAATACTTGCATTAAATTTCTTATTAATATTCTAAAATGATTCTTTTGTAACTACATTATTATTCCAAGATAGTAATATAATCATCCACTACCAATCAGATTTAATATAAATATATTTATAGTTTTTATTTCTTTCAAATATTAATATTTAGATATTAACATTTTTTAAATATAATGTAACATAGCATATTATAATCATTTATTACTTAAAAAAAATATTAATATTTGAATAATATATGAAAAAAATAAAAAGCAATGATGCCGAATAACTCTCTTTTACATATGGATATCAAAAAAAAAAAATCCAAGACTTTAAGGATTTATAATAAAATTTGATTTTATATAGAAAGAATTGATTGTAAGATCTATGTTCATTGGACATTTTTTATATCTTTTTACTATCTTAAAATTTTTTATTTTTTTTTT
Source organism: Apis dorsata (assembly GCF_000469605.1). Classification (NCBI taxonomy): domain Eukaryota; kingdom Metazoa; phylum Arthropoda; class Insecta; order Hymenoptera; family Apidae; genus Apis; species Apis dorsata. The sequence goes on along the minus strand of NW_006263601.1, from coordinate 74,320 downwards.
AATATCCTATATATTTTAATATTTTCAAAGCATTAATATGTTCGTGAGACAATCCGATTTAAAAAAAACTAAAAAGATTAAATTTTTATAATGTAGAACACAAATATTTTTTTGACTGATTATATATTAATCTTTCGAATTATGAATTCAGTGGCATAAATAATTTAATCATTAGCGATAAAGTTGTTTTATATACATTATTTATATACTAATAATAATATTTTTTTCAGTATTTATTTTAAAACTTCCATATGATTATTAAATGAAAAATAAAAGAAGAAAAAAATAATGAAAAATTCACAAAAATTTGAGCTTATTCATTAAAACAAAAAATAGTCTAATTTAGCTGATTTAGCTGAAGTAATTAATAAAGCTAGTTTGATCTCGTGATTGATAAAAATTAATTCAATAATTGATAAAAACTGATAGATATTTGAATGATCTGGAGGAAGATTACAGTGTAATCGAGAAAAATTATATGCTTTATATTATATAAGTAATATGGATTGCAAGCAATTATTGAAAAAGATTGAATTATTAAAAAAAGAATTACAAGAAGTACTTTAAAAAGAATTCAAATTAATTTTTTAAGAACAAAAAGAAAATAAATTACGGAAATTCGTTTCAATCTATTAATAATACACGATCAGTAATAGATAAGAATATAAGTGTATATATAATGTGTACATGTCCTTTGTGTAATTTTGATGAAAATGATAAAAAAATTTTCATTTTCATCATTCAAAATTAATTATAACACTATTGTAAAAAAAAGCGCTCTCATGATTACATTCATATTTAGCGAATATATTAAAATGTCTAAATGATTTATTAAAAGAAATGAGCGATAATTAGATCATTGTATTACATTGTTATATGAATATTTATCTTATGACGAATTCGAAGAACGAATCTAGATAAGAGAAAAAATATTTTATAATTATTACGCCAAAGTTATAATGAGAAATTATCTAAATATTAATAGTGAAATAGAAAATATTGCATTATCTTATATCGATAATATTTCGGATTGAGAGATCAAATTCGAATGCAATAATTTATTTCTAAAACAGAATTATTACTTGCTTTTGAAGAATTTTCATTACCGAATGAAAAGAAGAATTCGTATGAAGAAGAACTAAGGCTCAAGAATGAAATCAAGAATGATACTATCGATTCTAATTCATTCATGGAACTATATAATAATAAAATTGATTTATTCGCTGTAATAAAAAGTTCATTTTATTTTAAACGATGAAAAGCAATGTTCATATGGTAATATGGTTCATATGGTAAAAAGTTTATGTTTGTTACTAAATTCACAAGATTTTAAAGATTCTATTATATATAATTCGAAATTCCAAAGTTCAAAAGTTTAAATGCTAATAATTTGATAGATAAAATATTCTTTTAATTTAAACTATTCATTGATTCAAATATTTAACAAATTTTGATTTTTCCTTGAATTTTACTAAGCGCTTAAAAAATTTTACCATGTTTTAAAATTGTTTCTATTTTTAATTTATATTTTCGTAATTTATATTTTCATAATTTTCGTAACATATTTTCGATTTATATAAAAAGTTTGTCAAATTCCATCATTAACTGAATAATTTTATATAATTTTTATAATTTAAGTGTCTCATTCTCATTTTTTTATTCGAAAGAAACTCTTTACTTCTGTATTTTCTTTTGATAGAATATATATTATATACATAGAATTATTCTCCTTTCTTCAACTTATTGTCATTTTTTTTTTTTTTTGTTACATTATCTTATTTAACTTAATTGAACTTGATTTCATCTCTGTTAATAAAAATAAAATGACAGCTTATTATCTATTTTTAAGAGAATTTTACGGTTTTCTAAATCTATGAGCAATTTTTTATAGAACTAATTTAACAACTGTAGATAATTTTTTTCTTAGGAATTTATTTATTATATTATCATTTATATTATATTATATTATATTATCATTTATATTATAATATATTTATATTATTTATCCAAATAAATTATTTATATATTAATTATTTTTTTATTTATATATATTTTTTATTTATTTATTAATTATTTATATTATTTTTGTCTTTTTGCATTCTAATCGATTGTAAATGAATTAATATTATATTGAATTCAATTATTTAATTATTCGCTTATTTATTAGTATGTTCAGAATAATTATTTTTTTCTTTCTAAGATTTTTGTTATAACAATATTCAATAAATATAAATAAATGTTATAAAATATTCAATATTTAAATAAACTATTATAATTTACCAATCAAGAATGTAAAAATTTTTTATTCAATATTCTATCAGATTTATCTAATAGATTCATTTAAATAAAAATTCTTTTAATAAATATTTTTCTCTGTTAATTTAATGTATCTGACAAAATCAATTATGAGATCTATATATTTTCTGATAAATAAAAAAATAAAATTAAATAATTTTTTCATTCCTTTATATATATATATATATACATATATCATAAATGTATTTTTTTCTATCTTTTATACATAAAAAAATCTCTAAATAAACTTTTATACTTGAAATTAATACTTCTCTTCTTAAATTGATTCATCATTAGTTTCAATAATTCCGAAAAAATAGATAGACTTGAATTTAGACATAATAGATAGATTTGAATTTAGAAAAAATAAACACGAATTTATATAGTTTATTCGGGAATTAAAATCCTAAATATTTAAAGTCTTTATAATAATTAAAATTAAATAATCTTCTAAATCTATTAAAACTATAAAATAACTAGAAAACACTAATTTCATAGAGATCTCTAGTTTGAAATATTCTGTTAATACAAATTTATTTTTGGAAATTAAGAATAAATTTATATATTTCATCCAGTTTTAGTATTAATAAATATGAAGACAAAAGTTGATTTTTTTCGAATTAAACACAGAGTCTATCCTTTAGTAGCAACAATTCAATAGTCTTTTTGCAATTAATTTTCATTTTTGATTTTATTTTGATTGGATATTTCTATTTAAAAAAATATATACATATATTTATAGTCCTAAATATTTAGAACAAATTTATTTTAAATTATATTTTGCAAAAAATATTTTAATCTGATAACATTATCTATATTATTTAATCCTATTTCTGAAATTGATCCTTTAATCATTTTATTCCTTTGGATTGTATCGTTATCAGAATATTGTCACTTAAGAATGATTGATCTTAAATGCTTGTTAATATTGCTTGAATAAACGATCTTCTCATCAAAATCCTGTATTTTAAATTCTAGTAATTCTTTTTAATAAACAGTTAATTTTACTATTACTAAATTTTTTTTTTGATAGTTTTCATTTTATGATTTTTATTCTATTTTTTCTAATTTATTAATTTCTTTTATTTTTTCGGATTGATAATTTCCAAGTAGTAATTATTATTCTCTTTGGTTACATTTAAAATTGATTTTATTTATTTGCTCTTGAAAATATGAATTTTTTTAAATTCAATTTCAAATGAAATAGATCTATTATTAATTTAACATTTAATTTTAACAAATATTAATTTATCTATGTCGCCATTCAGTATTATAGAAAGAATTAAACTTGTTGTTGATTGTTCAATGAATCTAATTCTTGCTGAATTACATTTAATGAATCTAAAAAAATAGCATTTAATTCGCTAATTAGCTTGAATATCTCATAGTTCAAATTTTTTAACTTAAATTTTTTAACATTTTATAATTTTATTTAACGATATTTTATATCTTAGTAATTATTTCTTTTTTTTATTTCTTTCAAAATTTCATTCACTATCCAATAATTTTATTTTAAATTTATGATAGATATCAATTTTTAAGATTTTATCTAGCATTTTTGTCATCTATTATGTTGATTATGTTGGTCTGATTCAGATTTTATTTCTCGGATAGAATATTTTTTTCCCGTCATAAAAATAATGATAATTATTGTTTCCTATGTTATTCATTTACTTGAAATTGATAAAATTTATATTAATCTATTTGTCTCTTGTACAAAATATATTTAAATTCATTTTGCTACTTATGCAAACTCATTGAACATTCTGAATCTGTTTTGTCTTATATGTAAACTCATTATATGTATAATATTATAAGTCTATTTTTTTTTATTGTTTCAGAAGGATTTGTCATAATATAAAATTCGCTGTCAATGCATTACTTTTTTCATTACTTTGTTCATCTTATGAACCAAATAACTTCTTCATTTTGTCAAATTATTGATAAAATAAAATATTAGAAAAAAATCGAATTTATGTTAAGCAATAAAACTATGACAGAAACAAAGAGTAAATTATTATTTAACATGAAAAAATAATTAATAATATTAAGAATAATATAAATAAAGCAATAAAGTGAAATTTAAATAGCATTAAAAATTCAACAAAAAAAAATAAAAACGAATCAGAATGTAATAAATATTATTTTAATGCAGAAAAAAACTTTAGAATTTATGATATATTAATAAGAAATTTCAAAACGTCTAGAATTTTAAAAAAAATTAATAGTTAAAAAAAAATAATAATTAATATATAAATAAACATTAATAAATAATTATATAAACATTAATAATATTAATAAATTATTATATAAATAAACATTAATAAATAATTATATAAACATTAATAACAATTATAAATTATTATATAAATAA
>NW_006263601.1:66496-69597 GCF_000469605.1 Apis dorsata | reverse complement strand
TTATATATTATAATAATTTATCAATATTTTAATTATATTTTGTTTGTATATAAATTTTGTATATTTTATTTTAATATAAATTTGTATTTTAATAATGTATGTATATAGGATATATAATTTTATCAATATCTGTTACAAATATCTGTTACAAATTTTTAGAAATAATTATATTTCAAAATAATTAAAAATTATAATATTAAATATTATATCTTTATGCTTATAGAAAACAATATAAGTTTAATAACAAAATGAAAATCAATGAATTTCTTTTTCTTTATATTAATTTTTGCTATTGTTAATAATATCTTATTTCTTAATATTTAATGTGGCATTTAATTTTTTAATACAAATTTGAAGATTTTGCGAATTAACGAAAATATATTTATGTAATATTAGAGTTGCAATTAAACTAAAAAGAAGCAACGAATATTCGATACTTGTGATAGTATTTTAATAATATGTAAAAACATATATTATGATAATACGATTCAAATTGTTATAAAAAGATTATTATATAATAATGATCTTACTTGAACGAATTGTGTTATATATTTTATTCTAATCATTTGATTTTCAACAATTTTTAACAATTGTTTTTTTATTGGGAATTTTTATTATTTTTTTTTTAATAAAATTTATTTTTATATTTTTTCTATAAATAAAAGTTATATAAAGTATATTACATAGAAAAGTTTTGAAAAATATTAAATTGTAATATATCTATTTCTCTATTTTTATTAAAAACATATACATATATACGCAGTTTAGATGTGTACTATTTGTTATATGATGTTACTAGATATAAATCTATATATATTAATTTATAAAATTTGATTGATTGAATGATTTATTTTATTATATTTTAATAATAAAAAATAAATAATAAATTTATTGCAATAATTTAATTTAATAAATAACTTGTAATAAATATTTTTTTATAAATATTTGAAATTCTGTTAATCATTCTGTACTGTAATAATAATGATGATAATAAAAAAGAAAGAAATATAAGAAATTTTTTTTATTTTTCAGAAAAAAAAATGAATCAAAACAATGAAATAAATAACTTTGAAAATGTTCTATATAAATATAAATATTATAAATCTTAAAAAAGTTGCAAATATTTTATTTTTTTTTTATTTCTTTTTATTTTAGAAATTAAATTAAAATTATGGAGAAAATTCGGATGATAATTATTTAACTTTTATGAAAAGTAATTTTAGAGGCTGCATTAAAAAAAATTTAAAATTTAATGATATAATGATATAAATGTTAATAATGATAATGATATAAATGTTAATTATAACAATATGATTTTTTATAATAATTGTATATGTAAATTTCTTTTTAGATAATCATAATAGCATACTATAATCTATAATAAGCATACTAAGCATAATTTCGAACATTATTTCAAATTTCAAATTTTTAGATCTTTTTTTTATTTCTTAAAAATTGTTCTTGATATCTGAAAAAAGAGATGAAATCTATTTTATTATTTATTAAATATAATAATAATTATATTTATTATTAACAAAATTATTGACAAAATTTTTCATATTACTGCTAATTCGTCATTTTATTTATTGTTTTTATATTATAATTAAAAATAATATAATACTATAAATCCTTATTCTAAAACGATTATTTTATAATAATTTTTTTTTTTTGACTCTTTGAAAATTACAAAATAAATCAGAATAAATAATATTCTATTGAAATATACAGGCACAAAAACTGCAAAAACAAAATAAAAAAAAATATTAATGAATAACGGTTAATTTTATTTTTATTTTATTGAAATTTTAATTATTATCAAAAATAGATAAAAACCTTCGTATCTTATATTTCTATTTATCTTATATTTAAAATTAAAAATTATAATTAAAATTTTTAATTATATTTAAAATAAAAATTGAGAAATTTAAACAACAAAATATTCTTTTATTTGCAGGATGAGGAAAAAAAAACAAAGAGTCATCGAAGACGAAAAAGCATCAATTTTGCTATTCGTCGCATTGGCTCCTGTTATCTGCTCCGCCGGAGTTTTAGATCCTTGGCAGTGGGCACGTAGTGATCGAATAGAAGTCAACATTCCTTGGTTGCCATGTAATTATACTTATATATATACTTACATATATTTAAAAATTTAATGTTTGCTATATATCACATACTATTATCATTTTGAATTTAAAAATCTATTTGATGAATATATAAAAAAAAAAAATATGCAACTAATATAAGTCTTACATTCAATTTTTTCGATATAAAATCAACTATTATCATTTACCAACATTCAATATTGTGAAATAGTTCTTTTCATTGAATCTAAACAAAAGAATTGATTCGTTAACTTAACTTAAGATTGTCAATACAAAATTATTATTAATATGAATAGAAATTATTTTATTAATGCAAACGAAGTAAAAATTGGCAAAATCATATAATAAAATATATATTTGCAATTTCCATGTTCAAATAGTAAGCATTGTTAATAATCTGAAAATAATATTTTCTATGTTCAATATTAAATGAATATTGAATATATTATATTATTATATTCATTTGCATATATTTATTTTTATAAAATAATCTTTAAATTTTAATAATAATAATTTTTTTTATTATTAAATCTTAATAATAATAATTTTATGTTGATAACTTAATATATATTCCTAAATCATTCCTTCTCTTTATATTTTTTTTTTAAATTTTAATAATAATAATTTTTTTTATTATTAAATCTTAATAATAATAATTTTGTGTTGATAACTTAATATATATTCCTAAATCATTCCTTCTCTTTATATTTAATATATTGGAAAACAATTCACGATATTATAAATAAAATAAAATATATAAAATCGAAAGGATTGATTGAAAAACCTATATTATTTGGATGAGTATCATAAGCTTAAAATCTTAAATTCTTTTTTTTAACACTTTCTATTTTAAAATTACAAGATAAAATTGAAGTTAATATATGTATATAAGTATATAATATATATAATATATATAATAGTTAATATATGTTAATATAATATACAATTATAATTTTATTCAAGAAAGAACTTAACATCATTTATTAATTAAGTTCATTA
>NW_006263601.1:60176-66178 GCF_000469605.1 Apis dorsata | reverse complement strand
TTTTTAAATAATAAATACAAAGAATAATGAAAAACGATTTTACTATTTTTAATAATATAATATATTATTTATATATAACATATATTATACTATATAATTGTATATACAAAGTATTATTAATATAATCATAAAATATCTTTCTTAAAAGGGTTGATTTTAAAGATATAATAGTATAAAATTGATTATTAAAATATTGATTAATTATATTTATTAAATTATAAGCAATTTAAGATTAGATTAGAAGCGAACTAAAGACAAAATTAAGTAGCAATATGATAAAAATAAATTTATTTCACTTTATCTTTGTTTTGTTTTATGCAAGATGATGTAATGCAAATTATTTATAATGATAAATAAATTTCAACTGTCATTTTGTATAACTTTTATATTTTTATTTTGTTCTCTAGAATCTTTAAAAATATTTGAAAATATTAACATCAATATATATTAGCCATTCTCTCACTAATTTCGATGATTATTAAATATTCGCGAGCACTTATTATTTGCAAGATTTATTAAAATTTATTTGAAGAAATTCTTCGTATGGAAATGCTTTTTTATTATTATCAATCTCCATTAAGCCTCCATTAAACAAAGAATGATATTATCTAAGAAAATTATCATTTTTAAAAAAAATAAAAATATACATTTATAATTGTATATTTTTGATACACTTTAACTTGGTTAGAGCGGAGCCCGATTTCAAAAATGACATATTCCAGACATAATAGATAATAATAACTAATATCATTCTAATTCGAGGAATTTTTTCTAAAAATGAGGATATCACGAATCAGGTACTGATCTAATTATTAACATACTCCATCGGGAAACTATAATCTTCCTAATTGAACTAGAAAAGGATTTTCTGAAGACACGAATTTTACTATTAAAGAAAGTTTCATTATGAGTAAATCATATTCTAACTGCCGAATATAATAAGTAGTCTCTTTATAATTATGCATCTGACCATCGGACATTTACTGACATTGTGAGAGACCCAGTTCTTATTATATAAACACGCGTACTGCACTTGTAGCCGTAATTAATTCTATTAATTAATTCTATTCTATTCTAACAGTTTATTCATCATGAAGAAAATATATTAATCATAAGCACTAATTTTTTTATACATATATACATCTCAATCGAAAGAGCATTCAACACATGTTTTCATGCAATTACAATCTATTATCCAATTACATCTTACATCCAATTACCATTATTACTACAATACTATTATTATCGACGCGAACAAATATGTTGTTTGAATTTGAATTGTTTGAAATTGAAATTTTTGACAAATCTTACAAAAATGTAAAATTTTTTTAATTTATAAGATATTTGCAAAAAATTATTATTATTATTAATTAATTAAATTTCGTTTATATGTTCTTCGCGAAATAAAAATAAAATATAAAATAATGAAATGGCAATAATAGTAATAGTAATATTAATTTATAAAAGTAAAAAAAGATTCTTATTTAAAAAAAAAATTTAAATTTAAAAATTTTCAAATTTCGAAAATATGCATATATATTAGACAATTTCTTTATATTGTTCAAATTCTAGAAACAAAATGGATCCCTAAAAATTGAGCTATTTTTCAATTTTAATTATATATTTTAATTATATAATTTAATTCATAATATTGTTATAATATAAATAGTATTATAATTCACTATAAGAGTAAAAAAAATTTTCTTTTAACTAAAACTATCATTTGATAAAAAAATTTATTAATTGTTTATATAATTAAGAAAAAGTTATAAAGAAAAAATGTATAATTTTTTATATTTTTTTTATTATTAAATGTTATATTATTTTATAATGTAGGTAGATAATTATTATGAGATCAGATTATAATTAGATTATCTAATAATAATATCTAATAATTAGATTATCTAGTAATAAAACGCTCCGAGATTCTGTATATTGATGTACTATATTTATTAAGCATTCATTAAACTTCATTCAGTTTTTTAATTAATTTTTCAGATGTGAAGAATGAAACTATATAAACTACATAAACATGGCTGAAATAAAAATTGTTATAGACGAAATTATCATTTTGCATATACAATAAAATCCAGAAATTCTTTCAGATTATCACAAAATAAAATACAGTAATATAATAAAACTTGTATTTGAAATAAATAAAAAAATTTGTTTTGTAATATTGTTAATAATTAATATAATTATATTATTATATTATTGAAATTATTGATTAAAATTTCATATAAAAAAATGAATTGGAAAAAAATTATAAATTTTTAATTTTATTATTTTTATGTTTATTATTATTTATTATTATTATTTAATTGTTTATTATTTTTAATTAAATAAACAATTAATAAATGTTATGCTAAACAAAAGAAACAATTTTTATCTGAAAATTTTTTTTTATCTTTTATACTTTGCAAGTTATAACACAAAATCAAAAAATATTTTAATTTTTATAGATTAATTTTATTTCCTAAAAGTAAATTTGAATAGCAAAAAAATATATATATATTTACTATATATATACAACTACATTACATATTCTCAAAATTTCAAAATTTTTAGAATTTGCAAATTAAAATTTTTCTTATTATTAACATCGATTATTATAATTTCAATTACCCAAAAGTTATTTTATATTTTATTTTTGCATTCCGGAAATTCGAAGAATGTTTAAGATTACCATAGATAGATATTAATTATAAATGTAGTAATTTTAACTTATTTCTATGCATTTTACAAGACCATGTTTATATACAATTATATATATAATTACAATATATAATATATAATTATATATAATTACAATAAACAATTGATAAATAGCATTTGCATTGATGTATAGATGTATGGTATGAAGAAATTATATAATCATTATATAATAACGATAGTCTTTTGCGAATATTTAAATTAATTATAAGAAATTCTCATATTTTTGTGAAAGAAGAAATTTGTTAAAAATATCAATTTTATAATATATTTAAAAATCATCAAAATCAATGAAAGAATAATCTTCGTTTAAATAAATTCGTTAATTTTATTATTGTTAAGAACAAATCTAACACTTGTGAAGCGGTCAAACAGCCCAGATTTTATTTTTAATAATTCGATATATAATATCTTTAATAGTTTGATAATAATTTATGTAGATATAGTTCTCTACGTTTTCCAGATCTTGAATTTAAATAGATATAGCAATAATGGTCATTTCAGAAGTCATACTTGTACATTTTGCTACAGACCATCGTGAAAGCGAGTACAAAAATACGTCCTGATTCCTACACACTGTGACGCAACTTTGCGAGGGCCCATCTTTCAAAACCACTTTTCAACGCGATTGGAATTTTCATTTCATTTATTTCTCTAATCCCCTCTTAGTTTGCATATACAATGAAATCGAAATTTCACGAAAAATAATGATTGAAGGGAAAGCCAAGACTCGCTACAGTTTTCTAGATAAGATCAATTAGAATAGAAATAGAATACAGATTAGATAGAATTTAATAACGATACAGTTCGCATCAAAATTCGAATTATTATAGTCATCAATCAGCTACAAATAGTTAAAGTAAATCACCATTCGTTCAATCAAAGCTCATAATATAAACAATTATGTAGTCTTATGATATTAGATGATTCTTTGAATAATAGCATCACTACATTTATGCAATATTCAAAATCGTTTAATTTAGATTTTAACAATTATATTATTATATTTGTATTTATTATATTTATTCCATAAAAGAAATATGAATCACGAAATAAACAATGAAAAGAATGTTTTGAATATTTTATTATATTTTTTTTTTATGTTCATATATTTCCAAGAAAAACAAAATATTTTGATAGTCAATTATAATGTAGAATCACTTACATTGACAATATGAAATATTATTATATTAAATATACAGGGAGTTTGAATTATAGAGATGTTTCATTTAATATTTATCATTTTGATTAATATTATGTATTATTATATCTTATTTAGGAAAAATATTTTATAAATAAAAGTTAAATGATTTCGTATGCAATTCATGTTATTTTATTGTTAGTTTATTTGTTGAAAAAAAATTTATCTTCAGTTTTTTATGTCTCAAAAAGATAATAAAATAAAAGATAATAAGATTAAAAATTAATAATATGAAAAAATTTTCATATTTATTAGAGAATTTTATAAAGAATTTCTTTATAAGAATATTTTTATAAAGAATCTTATATATAATATTAATAAACAATTGATATAAAATAATTGATATAAAATTATATAATTTTAATTGATATAAAATTACATATCTCTATCAATATAATTGATTTTAATTGACTGCAATAGATCTTTTTTATTCCAAAGCATATGAACATTCGATATCGAATTTTATGAATTTTCAATATCGAAACAATTAAGTATTAACTAAAACTATTAGAAATTACTTCCATTTCTGATCTTATATGATTTTATACGTAATCAAAACATAGATAATTAAATTTATTTTAACATATTATTTCATGTAATATAAAAAAAAATATTCTATTTAAAAAGCATTTCATTACATTAGTATTTTTCAAAAAATTGATATTGAAATTGACATATTAAAATTAAAAAAATGTTTTCTATTTTCACATATACAATTAGCCTCAAAACTAATATTTATTTTTTATAAAAAAAAAAATATTTTAATTATTTTAACATAAATTTCTTAAATATTTTTGTAATGCAAAAAATAATTGTGATTTTTAATATATTATTTTTTTCTATTAGATAAATTAATCTGTATATAATCTGTATTATAATCTGTATTTGTAAAATATAATAAATACTCTGTCGAAAGAAATAAGTTTTAAATTTATTTTTCCATAATTAACAAATTAAAAATATATTAGTATCTGAATATTTTTGAGACTAAGTGTATATAAATATAATATTTCATATTTCAAAAAAAAGTACTTTCGAAAACTTTTTATATAATTTTCAATATAATATATAAATTCTGTATCTATTCTTGAAAAAAAACTTTTACTATAATAATTTTTATTATCTTATTAGTCGAGAATGAGACACGATGCTACAATGAACTAGGCTGTTTAAACATAACCAGAAATTGGTACCATCTGATACATAGACCACTTAATGTCTTCCCTCTACCACGAGAAGTCATCAATACAAGATTTATTCTATATACGAACGAAAATCTCATCGAGGTAACTATAATTATCTTATTTTATTTTAATATTTTATCAATTAAATATATGGTTTAATACGTTTAATATGTATTTGATTTTATCTTCGATAGAACCTAAATATTTATTAGATTATAAATATTTAAATAAATTTTAAATAATAATCAAAAATACCAAAACCACATTCAATTTTGCTGATATTTTTCAATTTATTTATATTATAAAAAAAGATTTAAAAGAAAATTTAATCATAACATGCAAGATTTCTTAGCATAGATCAAATCTTTTTGCTAAAAAATAAGTTATATCTTAGATAATTAGATCATAAAAAATTTCATTAAAAAATTGATTTAGAATATAATATTATAAAAACAATTGTCTTGCAAATTGATTATACATGAATTTTGAAAGAAATTCTTAATGAATTATTTCTAAATCACTAAATTCATGGAAATAATAGAAATAATTAATATTGGAATTAATTAAATTAATTTATAATTGTATTTAATTAATTAAATTAATTAATTAAATAATAGTGGAATTAATTTGGAAATATTGATTAATCCTCGTTCATCAGAGTTAAATATAGATTTTTTTTTATAAAAAACAATAAAAAATATTGTATATAATGTCAATAAGCACCAACTATTTCAGAGGACACGCGATAATATTATAATATTAAAATAGCTTATATGAAAAATTACAATATGTTATATGTTATATGTTCATTAAAACAGATTTAAAAAAATATCAAAATTAGTATAATTTTAATATTTTAATTATAATATTTTTAATTATAATATTATATTTTAATTATAATATTT
>NW_006263601.1:58481-59695 GCF_000469605.1 Apis dorsata | reverse complement strand
TTATAATAAAATTAGTATAATTTTAATTATACTAATTTTACTATTATAATTATACTAATTTTAAATATATTTAACCTAAAACATTAAAAGTAAATAAAATTATTCTTTATAAGTTTTTTCAAATTTTTCGTTTTAAAATTCAAAATCAACTGAAAATTATAAAAGATATAATATATATAATATATATAATATGTATAATATAAGCTAAATTCTTTTTAACTATAATAGAAAAAAATAGAAAAAAGTAGAAAAAAATATATTATATCATTTAAAAAATCTAAGATCTTAATCTAGTATCTTATATCTTATATTAAAAGATGTTAGAAGATATTAAAAAATCAAATATATTTACCTAATCAAATACAATAAATTTTAAATGTTTCATGATAAAATCTAATAATAAGTTATTTATATTTCAGATAGTCATTCTTATTGACTCTTATAAATTATTGTATATACATTTATATAATATCTTTAAAAGTTTTTTTTTTTATTTCAGAAATCAAACAAATTCAAAAATATGATTTGAGACTTATTTATTATATTCTAAACTATAATTAAAATAATTAGACGAATAATAATAAAATACAGATAAATCGAAACAGTTCTTTCATATCTTTCATGCTATTTTATTTTATCTAATATAAATTTAAATTGTTTAATAAATAAATAATTTAATTTAATAAATAAATCTCAATCAACTTTTTTAAAATCAATCCTCTAAAAATATTCCACAAATATATATTATAATATTCTGTTGGAAAATTTAATTTATTAGTTTAAATTATATTAGTTAATTAATTATATTAGTTATATTATATTAATTAATTATATTAGTTAATAACAATTTATTCTAATATTAATATAATATTTTAATTATATATAATAATTAATTATATATATATTAATTGAAAGTTAAGCAAATTTTATTCGAATAACGAATGATAATATTATTTCACAAAAAATTATTCTCGTTATTGCTCATAAATAAATCTTTATTTATTATCAATTTAAGGTATTATTATTGATTAATTGTTTTTTATTCATGAATTAAAATTCAATAGATATAGGTATATTTATAGAAATAATAGATAAGTAGCGATCGTATGCTTATATATGAATGTGCTATGTATAAAAAATTCTATGTATAAAAAATTCTAGTAAGTTTTTCTTAATAAGAAAAGATCCCCAATCCGAAAAATCAAAAATTTATG
>NW_006263601.1:51742-58257 GCF_000469605.1 Apis dorsata | reverse complement strand
TTTTTTTTTTTTTTTGCTATAAAACTTTAAAGAAATGCACTTTAAAGAAATGAAATCAATTCTTGAAATTTTAGTTATTTTCGATTTTTACGTTATAACTCGCCAATTATAAAAAACAGAAAAAGTTTTCAGACAAAAATTATTTTTTTTTATAAAAATTATGTCTTATAAAACATTTATTAATTGTTTAATTATAACAATTAAAAATAAATTATAAACAAAAAAATTATTAATTTTTTAAATTTGTTTTTCCACGTTTTTCCATTAAAAGTTTTAATCAGCAGCTTAAATAATATTTTTTGTTTTTAATAAATAGTTTTGTTATATACTTTTATCTTTTATTATACTATTTAACATGTATCAACGTACCAAATGAGAATAGAGAGAAAAAAAAAAAGAAATTTATATATATCATTATTTTATAAGACTTTTTTATTTTTAATATAGTTGTCAAACTTCTTTATTTTTTATCGAATAATTTATGTATCAGATAATAAACGGATTCAATAAGCATAAGTGAATAACGGACTATAATGATTTTTCAAAAAATATTATAAACATATAAACTTGTTACACCATGCACATTATATAATAATATGATTGCTATTTAGAGAATGAAACAATCATACAAAATTTTGTTGCAAAAAATCGAATTCTACTGAATTTTTAAAATTATTTGGTTTCTCATTAATATATTCACGCTTATACCATACATAAGCATATATACTATACATATAATATACCTATATGTAGTATGATTACATTTGTATTATTGTCGTAATACTTTTTATTTTTTTTGTATTATATTATATTATATATATTTTTGATTATATATAATACATAAAAAAAAAAGATTAACAATTATATTAAAAATGAAAAGATCTTATAAAATATAGATATATATATATATTATATTATATATATAAGTTTTTTTTTTTCTTTATTCTTATTCTTATTTGATATGATTTATTTGATATGATGATTATTTTTATTCTTATTTGATATGATTCAGTGTTTAATAAAAGACAAAAATATATAATATAAATTTGTTTATTTTTGAAAATTCAGTGAAAGTCAACAACACAACAAAGTTTATTTATTAAAAACAAAAAATTTTTTTTATATCGCATAGTTATTAGGCTATTGTTAAAATGTCAAAATTAAAATGTAAAAAAAAATATTTTTTAAATTATCAATTTTTTTATTTATAACTATTTTTAATTGTATAAACAATTAAATGTTTTATGAGATGATCTTCATAAAAAAATATAACTATTATCTAAACATTTTTTTTTCATATAATATTTCTTATAGTTTGAAAATTAAAATGTAAAGTTGAAAAATAGTCAAAGTTTGATTTTATGCTCTTAAAGTAATTTCGAGCAGCAAAAAATTGCATACATACCAAAGTTTAATAATTTTTTGAGTTTCCGGATTTGGAATCTTTTTTCGTAGATAATAATGTTTTTTTTGCAAATATCTTGAAAATCAAATAGCAATGCAAAAGAAAAAATTATTTAAAATATTATCCTTTTTTAACATATTTAAAGATTATCAAAATCGAGGAAAATTTGGAATTACTTCGAGTTACTAATTATTTTAATGTTTATTTTAATTTTAAAATCAAGGAGAACATATATTTTACTTACTTTTATTTTCATAAAAACAAAAATAGTAAAATAGATTAATAATGTATATAATGATAATATTATGAATGAAAGAATAGGAATGTAAAAAGTTTGATAATAAAGATTTTAGCTACTTATAATAAACATTTTGATTAAATTATCGACATTAAATAATCAAATATTTAATTAATTAAAAAAATTAATTAAGTAATTGAATTAATTTTAGCAATTTAATTAAATCTACGTTATACCAAAGATTACTTAAAAATATTAGGAATATTTAATATTGAGAAAATTTATTGTTTATCGAAAATTTCAATTATTTATCGAATTATTTTTTAATTAAACATTGAAAATTATTTTTTTTAATATATTTTTAATATATATTTTTTTAATATATTATTCATCATTATTATTAATATTTATTACATAGAATTATGTAATTATATAATTCTTACGCGAAATACAATATTTTAAAATGTTAAAAATAAAAAAATATAAATATTTACTATACTAAATTTTATTTATATCATACAATTTATAAATAAAACTTTAATTTAATAAAATTATAACAAATATTTATTTTTACACATTTATTTTATTAATTTTTTTAAATATGTTAAAAAATTTCTTAATACAATATTTCTTATATTTTTTTATAGGGTCAGGTGTTGACAGTTGCGAAAGATAAATTGATTAAACAATCAAACTTCAATTCTAAAAGAAAAACAAAATTCATTATACATGGGTTCATAGATACTCCCCTGAGCAACTGGGTTAAGGTAAGCCCATGATACATGATTAATTATAATTAATAATGATTAAATTGAAATTAAAAATTTCATGATAAATTTTATAATTCTTTTCTTAAAAATTATACTAATAGATTTTGAAAAATAAATGTTAAAATAAAAGTTAATTATTCAGAATATTAATTCATATGAAATATATAGGAAATGAGAAATGAATTGCTAAAACATGATGACTACAATGTCATCATAGTTGACTGGGCTGGAGGGAGTTTACCACTTTATACTCAAGCAACTGCTAATACCAGACTGGTGGGCCTTGAAATAGCTCATCTTATTAAACATTTACAGGTATAATAAATTTCTAAGCAAAAAAGCTAGTTATTTTTAAAAAATTAAAAAAGTTTTTATTTATTAAAAATTTATTAATAAACAATATTATAAAACATTGTGACTTAATTTCATTCTAAAACAAACTTTTAGATCACTTAGATTCATTTTTAGGTACAAATATCTC
Organism: Apis dorsata; assembly: GCF_000469605.1. Lineage (NCBI taxonomy): Eukaryota > Metazoa > Arthropoda > Insecta > Hymenoptera > Apidae > Apis > Apis dorsata. Next base: position 55,363 of record NW_006263601.1, on the reverse strand, counting down.
AAAAGCAGAGCATGAAGAAATATCAAATTCTTGACTTGAATGATGAAGAAACTAAAAGTATGTTTAAATCTATAAATTAAATCTATAAATCTTTTTTTTCACTGCTTTTCATATGGTGATTATTATTATTTTATTTATTTTATATTATTTATGATTTTAATTTAATTTATCTTAAGCATATATATATCTATGAAAAAATATGTAGAAAATAAATAAAAAATTTAAAAAATATGTATATAAAAATTAATCATATGAAAATATACAATTCTATAATTATTTTATAGATTAATAATTCTTTAAATAATTATATATGTAATATATATGTGTATAATATACATGTATAATATTATAATATATATGTATAATATATAATGTATAATATACATTATTAATATTATACATATAGAATATACATATAATGTATAAATAATATTTCTATAGAAGAAACGATTAAAAAATTGAAGTATTGTTTGTTAAAATATAGACAAATTATGGACTGGATCTAAATGATGTGCATCTAATTGGACATAGTTTGGGAGCTCATACTGCAGGATATGCTGGAGAAAAAATGGGAGGAAATATTGGTCGTATTACTGGATTAGATCCTGCAGAACCTTATTTTCAAGGAATGCCTAATCATTTACGATTAGATTACACTGATGCCAAGTTGGTTGATGTCATTCATACTGATGGCAAAAGCATCTTTTTTTTAGGTAACAAAAAAAATATATAAATTAATAAAAAAAGACACAATTCTTGAATACTAATAATAGTGTATATCTTCTTTTCATAGGATTTTTCACGCAACTTTATATCTTTTATATGCAGAATAATCAAAATAATCGATTTATATAAAGATTATAATAAATTAATTTAATAAAAAATAAACAGTGATTTTGCATTAAAAAAGATACAATGCATTTTGCAATTAATATATAAGAATGCAATTAATATATAAGAATGCAGAAAACTACAAAAATATATATTATTTAATATTTTTTTGTAACATTTTTTGTTTTGATTTTCAAAATTTTTAAAATTAACTTAAACTTAAATATTAAATTAATATTTGTTTAATAGTTTTTTTAATTTTGTTATTAAGAAAATCCAAGTTAACAATTTATTGCTTTTGAAAAAAAAACACATATTTATTATAACAACATATTTGTTAAACAAAACATAATAAGAAAAAATAAAATATATATACTTCTTATAATAATTAATATTATTTAAAAATATATATTATTAGATAATTTATTCTATTAAATTATTAATTATTAATATTAAAATATTAATTTAAAAATTATTTAATAATTTATTTTTAATATACTATTTTATAAATTATTTTCTTTTCTCAAACTATATTTATTTTAATTATTAAATCTTAATTAATAATAAACTAATTTAGTATATAATAAGGACTTCCAGGATATGGAATGAGCCAGCCATGCGGTCATTTAGATTTTTATCCAAACAATGGCAAAGAACAACCAGGATGTACAGATCTAAGCGAAACAACTCCTTCTTTACCTTTAACTCTCATTAAAGAAGGTCTGGAGGAGGCATCACGAGTGTTAGTAGCTTGCAATCATGTGCGTGCCATAAAACTCTTCATTGAAAGCATTAATTCCAAGTGCCAATATGTGGCCCATGAATGCTCCAGTTATGCCAGCTTCCTTAGAGGCGAATGTTTCTCATGCAAGAGTAACAATAGTCTTAGTTGTGGTATTATGGGCTATCATGCAGACACTAGTCCAGCCTTGATAGGAAGACAAGTAATGGGACAAGATCTTCTATCTTTGTTAGGCTCCAAATTTTTCTTTACCACAGGCAAAGAGGATCCCTATTGTAGTGAGTGTTAAATATATTATAATTTTAAATTTTAGGATTTTATAATGTTTATAAAGACTTAATTAATTATATTAATTATTAAAATTGTATAATATATTTTTGATAAATTTAAAAAAAAAATCATTATAATATTTCACAAAATAAAAATAAAAAGAAATCTACTTTTAGGAAAAATTGAAATAAAAATAGTAGATAATATATAATAGATAATAATAATAGTATAATAGTATAATAGTAGATAATTTAAAAGAAAATATTATAATAAAACATCAATAATTAATATATTAATTTTGATGAAAATTTTGCATTTATTATTTTACTAAATTAAAAATGAAAATAACATTAATTTTATATTATTTATCTACTACTTATAAATCATAAAAAAAGAAAATAAAAAATGAATTGAATAAGTTATATTTATATCCTTAAGTTTATACTCGTATAAACTTAAAGGATTAAAAAATTTTACTTGAAAAATTTTCGATTTTTAAATTACTATAATAATATTTGTATGAAAGAAATCGTACAATTATCTATTTGAAATTATTTTAAAAAATAAAATTTCTATTTTCTTCTCTAAATTTTTCATCATTACATTAAATTCTTTTAATCATTCTGAAATTGAATAATAATAATAATAGTGTTTTTTTCGAAAATTTTCGGAATTTACACAGTTTTACAAAATTTTATAATAAAAATTGAATTTATAAATTGATATATAATTTTTTTATTGTTTTATTGCACTTTTTATCTCTTTATATTTAAATATTTTTCTTCTTCCTTTAAATATTTATCTTATATATTACAATATTTAATTCTTACATGTTATATTGCAAATTTCTGGAATTATATTATATATTGTAAATAATAAAATAATACATAATAATTTCAAATCCTCATAAATTCATTGTTATTAAATATCGAAGCGTAATTATCAAATGATCTTCAACAATATTTTTCTTCTGAATATAAATATAATTGAATTAAATTAAAACAAAACCAAATTGTTATAGATAATAGTTTAATAAATATCTTATTTTATTATAATTCTTTCAATCATGGTATATGAGAAAATATATTTTTTTGAATGAATTATAATAAAAATATAATTTTTTAAATCATTTTATTTTGTGTGATATTTCTTTCTTTTATATGCATAAATTAATTTCTATATCAATACAATTTTTTTTTATTTTAAAAGATGCTGAAAAATTATTCTTTATTTTATAATATTATTTTGAAATAAAGGATATATTGTTATTTATATTATCAAAGATGAGTAGAAATTATAATATATAAATCATACTCATATTTTTTTATCTTGAATTTTAGCGAAGAAATTTGAAATACATAATTCCAAGTAGTTTCAAAGTCATTTCTAAAGCATGTTTCAAAATAAATCGTTTTATATTATTATATAGGATGTTTTACACCCAATTACAGAGAAATTAATTATTTTTCTTTTGAGACAAAATAAGTTAAAATATTTTTTTAAAAACAAATAATATAGAGATAATTGCATAAATAAATCATCTTATAACTGTGTCAAAATCTTTCTTTACATCTTTCTTATTTATTTCAAGATTTTTTAAAACGGTTTTAGAAATTTGAAGTAGTATTACAATTATTTGCAATACTTATTTGAAATTCACTAATATTATATATATATATTATTATATATTATATATTAATATTATATACTATATATTATTTATAATTATTTAACGATATATTATAATCCCTATGCATGAAATGATGCACTGTTACGAC
>NW_006263601.1:47964-50904 GCF_000469605.1 Apis dorsata | reverse complement strand
ATATATATATATATATAAACTTTATATAATAGTAGTAAATATATATAGAAATTTTATATAATAGTAGCAATATTTTTTTGTAAATATCTCGAAAACTGAGACCTCTAAGACTGAAGTATAAATAAAAAAAAGTTAAAAATTTTATCCTTTATAACATATTTCAAAATCACCAAAATCTTCTTTTTTAAATAATTATTATTTTATTTAATATCATTATTCAAATTATATATTAGAGATTTTAATTCTATTAAATAATTTTGTTTTTTTATAAAAAATTAAATATTATTTTAAAATTATGAAAAAATCTTATCCAATTATTAAAATACCAATTGTAAAATGAAATTATCATTGCATGTTTCTAATTGATTCTTATGGAAAGTATAGTTAAATGAATTAAATTGTATTTATAAACTTTTTTTTATAATAAAATTCTTTTCATTCCATTTCATATATAATTAATATCAATTGTACATATAATGGCTCCAAAATGGCATTTTTAAAATATTCTTAAAATTGGATTTAATTTGAATTGTTTTGAGAAGAATGTTAAAAATTAGAATAATTAATTTATCATATTATTATATTATTAGATAATATAATAAATTAAAAAAAATAAAAAAAATCTTGAGAAAATTGCAATTTATTAGAATCACGAAGAAAATAGTGAAAATTGTTTACAATTTTTTTATTTAAGTCTGAAATGAGTAATGAAAATTTAAAAAAAAACATTCTGAAGATTTATATTAAATATATATATGATAAAAATTTTATTGAAATTGATTGTCACAGGAACAAGAAATAAATATTGAAAAATTTTTAGATTTTAAATTGAAAAATAGCGATTTTCATTATCTTTAACTAATTGTATCTTAACTATTAACCGATGAAATTTTTAGCATATATATAACTAACATCAAATTTATAAAATGTATTTTCAAATTTTCATTAAAAAAAAAATTTAAAAAAGTGCCAATTTTGACGAATAACTGATCAATAGATTTTTTTTAATTTTTATTATTATTATTATTATTTTATTTTTTATATTATTTAATAAATTAATATTTTGAAAATAATTAATATTTTGTTAAAAAAAGTTGTTAAATTCAATTTTAAAAAAGTTATTGTATTTTAAAAAATGTACCAATATTTTTTTTAAACCCATTATACATTTATACATTTATAAAAATCAAACAGCGAAAGATTTCATGAGATTCAGAATCACAATTTTAATTTATATTCTTAATGAATTTATTGGCGGCAATTTTTATTGAATTAAGATTACTGACGAAACATAGAAATGAATAATGACATTCTAGTAGTTATATGAATTACTCGTTCGCAATAGATTGAATACAATGATAATACTACAAAATTTAATATTAAATTGAATAAATATTTTATAATCAGAAATATGTAGAAAAAACTGGAAAAATATTAATATATTTTTAAAAAAAAATTGTAAATTAAAAGAAACTAAATAATATTTTAATAATTTTTTTGCATATTTACATTTAACATTCTATTTTTTAACAAAAACAAACATGATATGATGTTATTTCGTAAATGATGAAAAATGTCTTAAATTTTTTGTTGATACATAATTATATGAAAAATATATATAAAAAAAATAAAACAAAAGAAAAATTTTAATTTTTACAAATTTCACAATAAAATTTTTGTTTGAATGTTTATACTAATATATTATAAAGGGTATCAAAATTCACGCAAGAAATAATTTTGATAGAAAATATAGCTTTACTATTAATTAAAAATTATAAATTTTTTATTGATTCATAAAGTATATAGTATAAGATTCTGAAATAGTTTATCGGGTAAATGGTCTCCACAACTTTGCTAGCACGTATTCTTTTATTGAAATTTTCCGTATTAAAATGACTGTTTTGCATATGTGGCTGAATTTCGTTGATATAGCGCTCAATTTTTTCCTTCAAGACATGAGTAGTCACGAATTTATCAGTATAAATCTTAAATTTCAAAAAACCTCAAAGAAAAAAGTCCAACAGCATTAAATCGCACGGTCTGGGCGACCAATCACCAAAATTGATCCATATCCATATCTTACAATTTAGACACAAGAAATTGGATCATGTTGCAATAGCGATCATCATTAACTGTTATTGACCAGCCGAATTTTCGAAGAAGAATGGTCCGATGATGCCTCCAGCCCAAAATTCGCACCAAACAATGATACGTTGTGGAATATTTATTAACAATCATTTATTTATTAACAATCACTCGTGGATTTTTTGAACCAAAAACAACAATTTTGTCGATTAATCAATCCATTAAGATGAAAATAAGTCTCATTGCTAAAGATGATTTTATTAAAAAAACCTTCATTATTTTTAAAATGTTGTTCAACAATAAAAACGCGTTGCTCATTTATGTAGCGCTTTATTTTTAATAATCCTAAATTGTTAGAGCTGTCACGCTATCTTTTTTTTTTTTTTTTTTTTTTTCGTTAACAACACTTTATCGCAAAAATAGAGCAAAATTCAAATCTTGCGTGAATTTTGAAACATCTTTTATGTGACACTATTTGAATTCCATTCAACATTGAATTCAATGTTTATTTGGTTTAAATATAAAGTATTAGAAAATATATGAAATGATTTGATTAAAATAAAGAAAAAAATAAGAAATATATTATGTAATATATTTAATAAAAAAAATAGAAATAAAAAAAAATACAGTCATGCTGATGTTTTTGTTTTACTAAGCTAAGCTTACTATATCGCGTCGCATGGCACGCTATAACAGTTTAAAGGAGAAAAAAGGAAAAAAGATAAAATAGAATTGAAACAGCATCCAGTGCTATCTAATTCACACATAAATATACAAATATATGAGTTGCACTTTTGCATATATAAACTCATCATAAAGACTTATAAATGCAAGCTATATATATTTTCTTTATGC
>NW_006263601.1:40090-47611 GCF_000469605.1 Apis dorsata | reverse complement strand
AATCATCAAGTGAATTTATTTGACAATCCTTTCCATTTAAATTATATTAAAATGTATAAATTTTTATTACAATTTGTTTGTTGGAGAATATTTACATGAGATTATATAAGATTATATAAGATTAATATATTTTAGGAATAAAATATATTAATAATTATATTATAATTATATTATAATATATACAATTACATATATAATTATATTATATATAATACATGTATTAAACTTCCTTTGATTCTTAAATATACAATTTTAAAATACGTATATACTATACTGAACATACTTTATTTTTATTTTTTAACGTGGAAAATATATAAATATATCAAAGAAATCTTCTTATATATCAATTGTCTCTAGTTTCCTCTTTATGTATTATGATTCATTAATTATAGAAGAAAAAATAGTTAATTGCATATCGCATACACAAATAACAAAAATAACAACAAAGTAACAAAATAACAAAGATAATAAAATAAGATAAAAAAATAAAAACAATTATTGCGATTCATAATCCAAATAATAATTAATGACATGATTTCTGCATTTGAAACTATATAATTATTTTATCTAAAATTTTGAATAACATAAATCCATAAGAATTAATTAATTATATTATATTGAAAATATTTTCAATATATTAAATTGTAGATAAGATAAAATTACCATTTTTGTTGGTCGAAAGAAAAACAATACATTTTCGAAATTATAATCTTTATTCAATATAAATCATAAATGATCTTTTCTTAATGAGATTCCAATTGACATATTCCATTTTTATAAAACTTTATAATATAAAGAAATTCTTCGAATGCTGTGATTACAGCTTCTCGAATCTCGAATATTTTATTTTTTAAAAATAACTTTAAATGGCGAAATAAGTGATAATTGATGAAATATCTGATAATAGTGAATTGGTTAAGATTTCATATTTCAATTGAACTTAATTTCTTATAGAATAGTTTGTGATGTATGCAATCAAGTATTATCATACAGAAGGTTCATGTTTATTGACTATGTGGATTTTTTCTTAATCAATTTCTGATGTATGATATCAATTTTTTGACAATAGGATATGCTGTTATGTTATTTTCCCTTTTTTTTTTTATTTGAGTTTTATATTGAATCAACTTCTAGGGGTTATTAGCGATATCGTAGAGTAAGTAGGAAATGATTATAATGATATTATAGAATCACACTCCTCACATTGAGGGATTGATTTATTTGTTAATCTGTAGGAATGTGTGACTTTAGAATGTTCAATTTTTATTTTGGAGATGACTACTTATTCTCTTCTTCTTAACATAAGTCATTTTTTAGTTCTCAAAGAATTTGTCGGAAATATTGATTTGATTAGAAGTCTTTTGTTTTCATTCGTTTTCCTATTGGGAGTTTAGTCTGTTTTTTGTTTCTCTTATTAAATCATCCAAATGTAATTTGTGTTCATTTATTATGATATAGGAATTAGTCGCTTTCTTCGTCAGCTATCCAGATGAGTTTAATTGTGTTACCTTTTCCTGATTTTTTCGTGAATCTCGAAGATTTGAATTATAATTTCGTTATTTGATTTTGAATTTTTGATAGCCGTTATTGTATTTTTGGAGTCAATGAGTATTATGGATTTTTGATAAGCTTTGTCATGAATAATTTTAAAAGTTTAGTAAATGACAGTTAATTCAGCAAATTCAGCAATGTAGATTGATATATTATCTGAAAATTTTACTTTGATATAGAATTCTATAAGATAAACTGTATCTGTACCTGCGTTTGTTTTTGATCCATTTGTGTAAATTTGTTTGTAATTTCCATTAAAAATTTCCGCTGTTACTGCTCGAAATAATTCCGGTGATATATTGTTTTTTAGATAATTTGTTAGTATCAAATCTGTTTTAATATGATGTAATTTCCAAGGAGGAACTATAGGTAATCTTCGTAAACTGGAAGAAGAAATTTTTAGTTATTTCTTGATATTTATGAATTTTGTAATAAAAAAATTTCGGAAATTTCCAACATTTCGTGTATTTATTAATGAATCATTCAGAAAAGGTATTTAAATATGTTGGCTTATTAAATGTAGCTGAGATTTTAACTACTTGAATTATATTGAAAAGCTTTCTTCTAAAATGTAGAGTTGGTTCAATTGTTTCTTTTAGCTATAGATAGGTTTTATTTTAATGCTACATTGTGAATGGGATCCAATGTATTTAATACATTATTGTGATTCATACATGATTGAACCATAGTCTAATTTGAATTTAATAATTGATTTATATGTGTTCATTAAAATTTGCTTGTCTGCTCCCCAAGAATTTGCTATTATTATTTTAAGTCGGAAATCGCAATCTTTCTTAAGCGTTAAAAAATGTGTCTGTCGTGAGAATTTGTTGTTGAAAGTCAATCCTAAAATCCTAAAATTTTGAGCGAGTTAACTTCTTCAAACTCAGAATTTCCTAGATAGAATTTAATTTTTGTCGATTGTGTTGTCTACAGAAGGTAATCAATTTTATTTTAATAGCGGAAAATTTGAATTCTGATCTCGTTGAAAAATCTACGATATTGTTTAACTAAAATTCTTTTAGAATTCTTTATGTTATATTTTGTATTCTGTCTTTATATAAGATTGTAAGGTTATTTGCAAATAAATGTAATTTAATTGGAGCATATCATTGATAATTTCATTTATCTCTAATAAAAAGAATGTTACTCAGCACAAATCCTTGAGGTACGCCATTTCCGATGGTTTTCGGGTCTGATAAGATATTGTTTGCTTTTACTCTTATTTTTTATTTTGAGGAAATTTTTAATGAAAGTGAAAATGTTTCGCCACAGACTTAACAATTTTAATAATTCTCTTTCTACATACTATGTCATATACTATATCAACTTTTTCAATATCCATTGAGATTAAGTGTTTATTCAATAAACTGTCACATATTAATGCTTCAATGTTTATTAGTTGGTCTAAAATGGTTAATGGAATGAAAAGGTTTAAATCTACTTTGATAAAGAGAAATTATGTTATTTGTTTTCAGGATCCATCTAAGTCGATGATTAATTAGTTTTTCTGTAAGTTCGCATAATGTATTTGTAAGTGATATAAGTTTGTAGCTATTTGGCAATGTAAGATCTTTCCCAGATTTAACAATTGCTATTACTATAGTTTCGTTCCAAGAAGCTGAAAATATTCCATTATTCCAAATAAGATTAAAGATCTGAAGTTAATATTCAATTCCATTTTCTGGTAGATTAAAATCAGTATATTTATATTTCAGTATATCAGTATATTTTTATATCGATATTCGTTCGAACCAAGACTGGTATTTTTAGATTTTTTAATGATATTTCCTCAATTCTAAAAAGTTCATTTATTGCCATTAATTCGTTCTTGATTATTGCCGTTAATATTGTTCTTGATTGAACTAGAATAAGATATAGAATTAATATAGTGTGTTCTATTAATAAGAAATTCACTGTTGTAATTTGAGTCGCTGAAGTTTAGTAAATGCTTCAGCTAGTAAATTAAAAATTTCTTCATTGTTTAAAATTATTGAATTATTTGATCTAATTAATATGATGAGTTTGGATCGGTGTATAATTCCTTGAATAGCTTTTATTTTATTGCATAATTCTTTGGAAGAGACAATATTATTAAGAGATATCAAGAAGTTTGTTCAAGACTGTTTTTTAAATTGGCGTATAGATTTTCTTGCTATTGCTCTATATTTTTTAAATGTAATTAGATTTTCTAGAAGTCTATGTTTTTTTATATTTGTTAAAAGCTCGCTTGAAATACATTTTTAATTAGTTCGAGTTTTTTAAAATGACAAATTCATCAATTAAATTATCAATTTGATCTGTGTTATAGTTAAGATAAATATCTTGTGGAAGTAGTTTTATATCAATTAATCGTCGGTATTTATTCCAATTCGCTAATTCAAATTTCCAACAAATGGATACAAATTTGTTCTGGTCATTGTTTAGACTAGTATACATTTTAATGATAATTGGAAAGTGGTCGTTGTCATATAAGCTAGTTTCACATTTATAGGCAATATTTGAAGTATATGAAGTTGGTCTATTGTACTGAATGATCCACTGGAAACGCTAAAATGCATTAGTTTAGTGTCATTCAGTATTATGTTATGATTAAATATGATTCTTTTCATATTTTTCCTCTTATATTTAGAGAATCTGAATTCCACAAAGAATTATGACTATTAAATTCTCCTAAAATAATAGAAGGTTTCGGTAACTTATCAATCAGCTGATTTATATCAGATTCGTTTTTTAAATCCTGACTGTGAAGTAAGTATAGATTGCAATAAATAGATGATATTCATGTTTTCGTTGTTATACTTTCCATGTTAGTATTTATTTGAATTTTGTTAGCTATTAGACAGTTTTTAATCAATAGTTACTCCTCCATTAGCATTTTGTTTTGAATTTTTATTAGTAACAAAAATATTATAGTTTTTTATTTATATTGTTTGATTCAGTTTGAAGTTTGTTTTTTTATAAATAAATTATATCTGATTGGTATTTATCAAATAGTAATTGGAGTGAGGCTAAGGAAGAAACCGTTTAGATTCCATTGTAAAATAATTATGGACATACTTGTTTATTTATCTATTAATATGTAATATTAATATTAATTTGTTTATAATAATTATTTCATTAATATTGTTGATATTAGAGATTTTTCTATGTTTGACTGTTTTGATTGTAGGTAGCATCATATTATCAGTTTTGGACAAAGAACAATTAATGTTTTGTATTATCTTATTTTCTGAAATGTTAGAACCTACTGATGTTTCTTCTATTTTTAAGGAAGAATGTATTTTCTTATTTACTATAGTAATATTAACGGTTTACTGAGAAATTTCAATACGATTATTATTATATAATTTATAATCATTACGAAAACTATTTATGAGATTTGTATTATTTATATCAGGTTCCGTGTTTTTATTACTGTTTTATTACTGGTGTTATTGCTTAATGACATTATTATATTGATTCGTTATATGACCCTCTTGTTTACATATGAAGCATGAAAATTTGTAGATGCAAATATTCTGTATTGTGTATCGTCATACATGATTATGAAGGAGTCAAGAGACAATGTATCTGTTATAGAATTTAAAGTTCTGAAATTTTATATGTGATTTTATTATTGAATGTTGCTAGCAACATTATTATTTCATAGTTGGCACCTATTTGTTTTTCTTCGATACACATATTTCAAATATTTTTGTAAACAAATACGCACAATCACATGTAATTAAATATATTCATTCAGCTAAACCTGAATTTTTATTTATTTTTTTCACTACTCAGTCAACAGATTATGGGCCCAGATTACGAAAGAAACAATAAATAATTATGTAAAGTACAGTTAAGTTGAAAAAACAGGTAGGTTAGTATCCGACCTTGAGCAAACGTGAAATATAATCCTAATCGTGATGAAGTATGAAACTGTTCGTATTAATAAGCTGAAAGGATTGGAAAATTGGGCTTCATGGAAATTTCAAGTGCGCATTACTTTGAAATCCATGGGAAATAATTACAGGTGAATCAATTTTTCCCTCCTACCAGGAGATACGGCAAATCAAGCACGTGCTGCCTGAACAAAACTCGACAATAAAACTCAACGCATAATCGCCACATTTTTAATCCACATTAGTGGATGAAAAACCACTTTTGCATATTATCAACTCTGAATCGATTAAGAATATGTGAAAAAAGCTGGAATTTATTTACGAATAAAAATTTGATACTAGTGTATACATGCTATTGCAGCAATGGTACAATTACCAGAAAGAAGCGGGCGATGATGTCGCTACTCACATCGTAAAATTCGAGAATCTTACACATCGGCTGCAAACTCTGGGTTTGAGAAAATTCCAAATCAAATGATTATTACTAAAATACTCATGACATTACCTCCGTCATTCAAATACTTTATTAGTGCGTAGGAATCAACTCAACCTAACAAAAGAGCATTCACAAATCTTATTTCAAGTTCACCATTGAGGAAGGACAGGAACAGGAAGAAAGAGCAGAAAACATTGCTTTTATTGTCAATAAGCATCAATAAAAGAAAAATTTCAAAAAAGACAATGTTAAACCAAGCGTCATTATTACCACAAACCAAGGCATTGAATCAAGGAATGCAGAAACCAAAAAGCAGCAACGAAAAATACACAGGAAAGAAAGGAGAAGCATTCATTGGAGCCATGTCTACAGAATATAATCTAGAAACATCCAGTGATGTATGGCACATGGATTCGGATGCAACTGAGTACATGTCAAATCGTTGCGAATTGTTCTCGTCATATAAAAAATTTGACATAGTAGAGAATATTAAGATAGACGATGGAAAATATATTCAAACAATTGGATCAGGAGATATCGAAATTCTTGCTTTCAATGGAAAAGAATGGATGCGAAAGTATCTCAGTAATGTTTTTCATGTACCAGAATTGAGTTTCAATCTTTTTTCGACGGCTGCAGTTCTTGACAAGGGATTACGATAATAATCCGATGACAAAATATACATATTCATGAAGAATAGAAATATTGTTGCAGTGGGAGAGAGAAAAAGTAAATTATTCGTAATGAAATTTAAAATCATTACAGATGAGCATCAGGCAAATGTGGCAATGTGCAATTCTCTTTTCTTCTAGCACAAACAAATGGCTCATCAGTTTGTGAAGAAAATTTTAAGATCCGAGAACATCATTTTTAAGGATCAGAAATTTTGCTGCGAAGATGAAGATGACTACAGTTACTGGAAAAACTTATATTTTATCAAAAATAAATCAGAGACATCACAATGTCTAGAGAAGATTTCTTTAAGAAGACATAAGCATTTAGAAAAAGGAATCAAGATCTTCAAATCAGATAACGATTTTGAGTTCGATAAAGAAATTGAGGAACTAACACATCAATATGCCATTACGCATCAGAAAACAGTACCATTTACTCCGAAACAGAACGGTTGCGCCGAACAGGAAAACAGAACTGTAATTGACTTAGCGAGATCGTGATTACATGCAGAAAAATTGCCAATCAAAATATGCGCTGAAGCAGTTAATTACACTGTTTACAGTTTAAATAAAACCGGAACCAGTGGAGAGAAAGGAATAACATCTATTGAACTATGGCTCAAGAAAAGATCGAACATTTCGAGCTTCAGAATCTTCAAAGAAGAAGTATACTTTCATATCCCTAAAGAGAAGAGACGAAAATAGGACGTCAAAACCGAAAAAGGCGTTTTCGTCGGATATGATGAAAACACAAAAGGATTCCGGATCTGGCTTCCTGAAAGAGGATAAGTTAAAATACGTAGGGATGTAAGATTCACAGATCAGCACTACGAAATTAATTCAAATAAAGAATGGGAATCAGAGTCAAACATCATAATCTTTGAAAGATGACAATAAATGTCGAATCGAAAACTGTTATTTAGTCGGAAAACGACGAACGAACAAATTCAGATAAAGAATCAAACGATTGAGAAAC
>NW_006263601.1:37863-39826 GCF_000469605.1 Apis dorsata | reverse complement strand
AAATGGAAAGAAGCCATGGATGACGAAATTGATTCTTTGAGAAAAACTCAAACATGGACATTAAATCCGCCATCAGATCATCAAGTCATAGATAATCGATGCACTTATAAACTGAAAATAAATAGCGATAGAAATATATAATGATTCAAAACAAGATTATTGCTAGAGGTTTCAAACAAACTGCTGGAGTTGATTATCATGAAACGTTTAGTTCTGTAATTAGATTTGATTCAATAAGAACTATTCTATCTATCACAACTTCGAACAAAATGTATTTATTATAGCAATTTATTATAGCAATTTGACGTCAAGATGATTTTTCTTCATAGAGAATTCGACGAAGTCATTTATATGCAGCAACCGAAGGGATACGAGGATGGAACCGACCGTGTTTGTAAGTTGAATCATTTATATAGTCTAAAGCAGGCATCAAGATGTTGAAATCATCGTTTTACAGCGTACTAAAGAAGCATGATCTCACGTCCACCAGTGCAGACTATTGCATATTTATAAATGAAAACGATCGAGACCAACTGATTCTAGCGATTTATATCGATGATGGAGTAATTAGTGCAACAAATCAATCATCTATAAAAAAAAGTTGTTAGCTGAACTCCTAAAGAATTTGAAATAACATCTAATGAGACAAATATATATCTAGGATTACAGATTGAACAACTGGCAGATGGTTCCATATTTTTGCATCAGGAGACTTACATCAAGAAAATTTTGCAACGATTTCGGATGGAAAATGCTAACAGTAGGAATTCCAGCAGACCAAAACTATCAACTGTGCGTGTAGACGCATAAAAGTGGGTACAAAGAAAAATCAGATATTTATTTCCCATATCGACAAGCAGTAGAAATTTTAATATATTTGTCAGTGGGCATTATATCAGACATTACATTTGTAGTAAACAAAGTCAGCCAATATTTGGAAAAATCCAATAAAATTCAATGCAGTAAAGAGAATTTTCAAGTATCTAAAAGGAACAACAAAATATGGTATTCATTATTCAACCGAACAAAATAATCACATTAAAGTATTCAGCGATGCAGATTACGCTGGAGACACTGAAACGAGGAAGTCCACTACTAGTTTTGTATTAAAACTAGGCAATTTTGCTATAGTTTGGGGATCAACACGTCAGCAAACAGTAGCTCTATCGACTACTGAAACCGAATACATAGCAGGTAGTCAAAGAGATCATATGAATGAAAAGTCTGATCAATGATCTAGTTATGTTCAAGAACCTTACAATGATTCTTTACGTGGATAACTTAAACGCAATCAAGCTTATTAAAAATCGAGAATTTCATCGAAGAAGTAAATACATTGACGTACGCTATCATTTTATACGAGACAAATTCAATGAGAAAGAGTTTCTTCTGCAACATATAGCATTAGTGGATCAACAGACAGACCTGTTAACAAAACATCTAAAAAGAACAGTATTTGAGATACAAAGAAATCGATTGAATATCAAGAGTATCGAAGACATGATAGATACATAGAACTATGACACTCAAACATAATAAACATACAAACAAATTTCAGTTCACTTATAGCGAGAATGTTATAGAATTTAAAATTCATTATGAAATTTTATATGTAGTTTTATTATTGAATTTTGTCAGCAACATCACTATTTTATAGGTGATACCTATTTGTTTTTCTTCGATACACATACTTCAAATGTTTTTGTAAATGGATACGCGCAATCACATATAATTAAATATATTCATTCAGCTAAACCCGTACATTTTTATTTATTATTTTCACTGCCCAGTATATATATATATATAAATATGAAATATATGTAAAAATACATTTGTAAAATTTTGTCAATATATGCATATATATGCATATATATATGTACTTGTACTTGTAGTTTATATAAGATAAATTTCCTTTTCTATATATTTTTTTTATATATATATATTTATTATATATATAAATTAT
>NW_006263601.1:32435-37595 GCF_000469605.1 Apis dorsata | reverse complement strand
TATTATTATATATATTATATATATATATTATATCAAAATGAATTTTCTTTAATTAATGACTATTGAAGAAATTTTTATATACTTTTATAATTTTTATTTAAAAATAAATTTAAAATTAAACAATTATAAAAAATAAATATTTTAAAAAAATATATTTTTCATATATATTTTTTATTAAAGTATAAATAAACTAAATTCATGTAAAATATTGAAAATCAATCTCAAATTTATTTTTTTGTCATACATACATAATTATGTTTTATTCCATTTAATTTTCTTAATTTCATTATGTTGCAAATAATATTCAATAAATCATTTCATATTAAATTTATAGAAAAGCTATCTTCTTTCCAATTTTAATGATTTTTAAAAAAAAATTGTAATGAAGTATCTTTAGAAAATGGATTCTAAACATTAAAATGATGAAAAAAATTTATACACACATATGTCCAATAAAACTTAATTATCGAATTATAAACATTTTAAGTTTGTATTAGATAAAGTAAAATAACGAAAGAGCGAGAACGTTTAGATGGATACGCGATCGTATTACAATATAGCTTATATAGCAGAGCCCTTCAATAAAAATAAATATATTGATATTTTTTTTATTTACAAATGACTATTTAAATATATTTCAGTGTAAGATATACATATATACATATACAATATACAATAGTATATTATAATGTACATAAATATCATGTAATGTTACTATGCAATATTTTATATCGTTTAAAAAAAAAATTTAATTATGCAAATAAAATTTATACAACTTGTTATTTGATAGAAACTTACTTCGGACAAATTATAGAAAATTTCAAAATATTTGCAATATGATGATTATATAATATATCATTTAAAATCATAGATGAATCGTTGTATATTTGCACTGAAAATTTGTGTTGTTCGCTTAGAGTGCTCGCCGAAGACGCTAGAAAAGACCATCGTGAGGATTTTAAGTCCAAAAAGACCGGAATGTCTTATGAGGATTTCCTTCACATAAAAAAAAATCAATTATCAAAATATAAATCAAATCATTATATTTCATTCAACTTGCTATATTTGAAGAAGTAAATTAAAATACATTTCACTGCCCAGTGAAGATAAGTAAGATTTCAAATTAGAAAGATTAAATATGCTTTTGTATGCACAATTACCTTTTTAATTATTTTCATATATAAGAAAGTCCGAAGTACTAATGATACTTGAATCAATTTGAATTCCAGATTATTAAATAATCAAATCATTAACAAATCTTTTTCATTTGTATTTAATATTTCTTATTTTTATACAGGAAGAAATAATAGTCAATCTGGATATCACATAATATGAATGGAATCAATAATATGAATTAATATTACATATTAATACATTCACATATTCATAGAAAATACATATATGTTACAATTACAATATTTTTTTATATATGCTCGAATGAATATTATAAATTTACTAATTTCTTTTTTACACTTTTATTTCTAATACGATTATCAACGAATGAACCGAGACCGAGAATAAAGCAATAACATCTTAACAATAAAAAAAATTATTAACTTAGGCTGTATATATATTTGTGTATATTTAAATATATATTTAATATATACAAACATAACATTTAATTTGGAGTATTACATTTTTTCTTTTTATCAAGTTTCTTTTTTTATAACGACGAGTAGCATTCAATTATTAGCAATACAAATTTTAGTAACCGTAACATTGCCGTAGAATCATTACTGTAGAATCAAGTTCAAAGTTTAATAAAATAATATATATTTGAATACTTGTTTAAAATAAAGTTCTAATTAAATAATCTTCCTATAACATTATATGATAATAAATAATAATCAAAATAATTTTTTTCAAAGAAAGTAATGTGAATAAAAAAAAATATTGCTAATATGCAATAGTAATATGAAAATAAAAAGAAAGATATAATTAGTGTAAAAAGTGCTTATATGATTTATTTATGTATATGATATTTTATGTGATATAAAACATGAAATTAATATAATATGATCAAAATATAAATATTGAATTTCGACTATTATTTTTTTCTGTTTAATAATCTTATATCGGAATAAAAAACATTGAATTCAAATGAAATAGTAATAAAGGTTTCTTAAATATAATTGATTTGTGAAATTTAAATTGATTCATATATAATTAATGACTTTCTTGTACATGATAAGAATAAACAAGTTTGTATATAAAAAACATTTAACTTTTTTAATCTGAAATCTTATGGGAGTGTTTTGATTTACTCCTAGAAATTTCGGTGAATAAGAAAGTTGAGTGTCATACAAGAATTTATGGATTTAAATAAAATGCTTATACCATAAAATTTTTAATTTACTATTATTATTGATTTATTATTAGTAAATTTAATATTAAATTAGTAAATTAGTAAAATTAATATTTTGAAATTTATTAAAACATATTCGATTTTAATAAATAAAAAATTAAATAAACGTATATTATATTACATTACACTGAAATTCATTTGTACATAAAAAAATATTAGTATATATAATATTATTATATATAATATTATTAGTTATATATAATATTATTAGTTATTAGTATATATATTTACTTTAATTGAAGAATTCCGCTATACAAGCGACAATACTACAGTACTGCTGCGTACCAATATGGTACAGCTGTATTCTCGCTCTTTCACTATCTCATTTTATCTAATACAAATTTAAATACTTATAACTCATTAATTAAACTTTATCGGATATATATGTATATGAATTTTTTTTCATTATTTTAATATCTAGAATCCTCTAAAAGTGTCCCTCATTTTTATAAACATTCTATATATGTATATGTTAAGATGTCGATATCACGTCGATATACATATAGACAAAATTAATAGTAAATATTTCAAAAACTAAGATTAACCGTTAATTATATATAATAAAAAAATTGTTTAAAATATTGATTTTTACAATATTTCATGTGATATAATATTACAAATCGGAGAGAAGATAGTTTTTATAGATTTTTATTTCATTTTTATAGATCTTTATGAATTTTAATAACTAATTCTTTTTATCTCCTTAATTTCGATCATTTTTCAGGGAAACATTATAGAATCACTATCAATCTTGCTCAACCATCGTCTGCAGAGAGCTGGGTTCAAGGTTTCATGAAAGTTACTCTTCACGCAGAAAACGGTATTATTCGTGACGTTGATCTTACGCCTAGGTAATTTTAAGTTTTCATTCACTTAATTTTATTCTTCTTAGAAAAATAATATAAATTAATAGTCTTTAATACTATTTATTATGTAATCAATAAATAATGAAAAATAAAATAAAGAAAATATTAAAAAATTTTAAGTATATATAAATAAATTTTAAATATTGAAAAATTTTAAATATATATAATCGATAAATCTATCAACAAATCTGTAAATTTTTATTAAATAAATTGTTGATTTATATTAATAATATTAATAATAGATTTATATTAATAGATTGTTGATTTTATATAATTCTTATTTTTAAAGTATAATATAATGTATAAGTATAAAATAAAATATAATGTTTCGATAATAAAAAACAATACAATTTTTTTTATTTCTTTCAATTATAACCATAGTGGTTATATGAAATTGGAACATGGTTCGACAGTCCGAATGGTCGTTGCCCATCCAGCCGGAGCATTCGCTTCACTTGGAAAAATCAAGCGTGTTGAACTTTCATGGACCTACGATATGGATGTATTGCAACCAAGATCGCTGTGCTTTTTTTGGTGTAACGATCGTCTTTATGTAAATAGTGTTACTGTGGATATAATGGAACTACCAGGAAGAGGGTAAGTGATATTATTTAACTATCATTAATAGTGTCACTATATAAATAAAATCGCAGAATAAAAATATAAGGAAATGAAAGTTAAATTCAGGATTAATTCTGAAATATAAAATAGGTCGATTTATAGATTAACTCCATTCTCTTATAAAATTATAAGAGAAATTATATTTTCATAAAATTAAAAAATATTATAAAAATTTTATTTTAAAGAAGTTTTTCTTTACAGAAATATTCGCTTTCACAAATATAAACAAAATTCAATTCACAAATAGGCAGAATTCATTATATAGTATTCTATTATTAATATTTTTTTAATTATTAATTTTGTAATATTATTAATTTTTTATTAATATCTTAAAAATTAACAAATATTTAAAATTTTATATTTGGAATTTATTTTTTTGATTATGATTAATACTACTATAATGTATTATATTTACTTTTTGCAAATATTTCGAAAATTAAAGCCGATTAATAATTATATATATAATAAAAAAAACTAAAAAATTATTTTAAAAAAGGGCTTTCTCGATTTTAATAATTTTTTAATATGTTATAAAAGACAAAATTTTGAAATTTTGTATGCATATAATCACTATTTAGAGATTTATTTATTATTATTTTCGAGACATTTGCAAAAAAGGAATACTACTACAAAAAATTTTACCAATATATATATGTATGACATAACATATATATCTAAGCATAGAATCATTTATTTTTTGTTAAAAATGGCGACAGGAAATTAATAGAAATAATATAAACTAGTTGGAAAACTATTTTTTTATGAATTATAATGAAATATCTCAATATCAATATTCAATACCAATCTCTATACCAAAGCCTGGCATTCCACAGATTCTTCAAAGTATTGACTCGCTTTCAGGCATCTTATTAAATAGCAAATAAATAGCAAATAAAATAAAAGCAAATAAATACAAATTGATATGATGTCCTAACTTATCAAATATACTTAATAAAAATTAACTTTATATAAGAATAATTTGATAATTTTTATATAATATTATATAAGAATAATATATAAGAATAATTTTTTAAAATAAAAAATTCTTAAAATAAAAATTCTTAAAATAAACTTAAAATTAGTTAATTAATTACTTTTGGATACATCATAAAAATTATGTATTAAAAACATTTATTATGTCAAAAATTATTAAAAGATATAAAAAAAATTAAAAATTTTGGCTATCCCAAAGTAAAATTTAAAATCAATCATTTTTTATGTTAAAGTGACTAAAATATTATTTTTATTATTATTAATTCATTTTTATTATATATAATTATGTATTAATTCTATTCTAATATGATTATT
>NW_006263601.1:29103-32008 GCF_000469605.1 Apis dorsata | reverse complement strand
CATTGAATTATCAATGAATTTATTTTATTACTTCTATTATTTTTTATTAATTGTTAATTAATATATTATATATTAATATTTATTATATATTAATATATTTAATAATTTATATATTATATATAAATGCTTATTAAAAAAATAAAAATGAATGAATTTTTTAGAAAAATATTAATTATATTTCTATTTATCTTAATGTTAAAATAGAATTTTTCATTTTCCTAGCAAAAATCTTTCTTGGAAAAAACAATGTGAGCAATAATCAAGTTTAAAACGATGATTTTATTTAAAGTAAATTATAAAAAAAATATATATAATATGTTGGACAAAATCTAACATTAAAGAAAATCACGGTAATAATGGAACGTATTATTAATAAAATAAAGATGAAAAAAATAATGAATATTCTACTTGCATTATTTAAATAAAATCTGTAATAATCTGTAAAATCTGTAAATATCTGCTTTATCCTGACAGTGCAATGCAAATAAATATATATATACAATTTAATATAGCTAAATATCACATAAAAACTATAAGTATTAACTTTGAGATAATTTTATTTGAGCAATTTTATTGCATATGAATATATCAAGATTTTTATCTTGAGTTCAATATTATTTCGAAGATTTGTCGATAAAAATATAAAAAGAAACAATTTTAGATATCTACTACTTCATAAATATTTTTTTTATTTTTTCATTTGTATGCTTTTTATTTAATTAATAACAATTAAAAATTTAATAATAAAGAAATTTTTTCATAAATTGTAAAATGGAATGTCAAACGTAGATTACAAATCACGCAAAATGTACATATAGAATATTTATTCGGGCTTTTAGATTTTTTTAAGCGATGCAATTGAAAATCTCTACTATTTTTAAAAATTCATTTAATATTTAATTTATTTTAATGTCTTTTTCTAATTATCAAAAGAAACGTCAAAATCTTTGATGTTTCTGTTCAATAAATATATTGTAACTTTAATCTTAAAATTAAAGACTTGGAATAATAAAATGAAATTATAAAAAATAATAACGATCCATGCCAGACAAAACACTTTATTTAATAAGATGGAAATAATGACAAACATAAACTGGAAATCCAGATTCAGAAATCTTTTATATATAAAAAATAAACTTTAGAGAAGACTTTAGTGAACTTAATAGAAGAAAAATCTAACTAAACAAGACATGATACCGAAAAATATAAAATGACAGACAAGATCAGAAATATATAATTTTTTATAAAATACAAATATAAAAGATAAACAGACAAGAATAAATAGAATTCACTCAGATTCAAAGCATCAAACATCATAGATTCTTAATATTTAAACTTTACGATTTTAGTATAGACATTCAAATTTCATAGAATTTCATTATATATAACATATTTATGTTTTAATTATTTTAATAAAATCATTTGGCAAATAAATGTTTTTATTATTTGCTAAATAATTGTTCCTATGAATTTTGGAAACCTAACAATTATTAACATCATTCACATTCGTGATTTTAAATAAAGAATAATCACTTATTTTTTCATTTGCAAAAAAGAAAATTGTTTATCTGTATCGATTCATATGTTATATAAAGTTATTTAATAACTTTAAAGATTTTTATATGAAAAAAATCACGTAACATAAGATATATTTCATATAAATAAATATATTATTTTTCTCTTTAATAAGTATCTTTAATAATGTATCTGATTTAAATAATAACAAGATGGTGAAAAATATAGACATCTTATAGGATATTTTTTTAATCTAGTGGAACAAAATAAAATTTTCAAAATGATCTAATATTTAATCTAATATATATTTATATATATTTGTGCAATATTCAAAGTCGTTCGATTTAGATTTTAAAAACATATTTAATATTTTTAATACTATTCAATTATATATGGAAAGTGTGGAGAATATGTAGAAAAAATAAATATTATATAAATTAATATTCATTTTTAATTGGATGATAAAAACTGAATAATGTAAAGATTTCTAGATTTTGCAAATTTTGCTACATAACTTGTTGTCAAATTAAGCATGAGAACAAAGAAACATCTGCTATGCAAATTCTAATGTTACAAAGATAGAAAAAATTGAATAAATTCTGTAACTTATTTATTTAAATTTTAAATGAAAGTGCATAATTAAATTGTTTATAACAAAAACAAATGAATTCAATATTTTTTTTATTCTTTTTCATATATTTTTTTTTAGTAAAATAGATTCTAATATTAGTTATCAATAAAATAAATATGTATAACATTACTTATGTGCTAAAATTTAAATTTAAAATTGAAGTTCTATTCTTATTATTATCTTTTTTGACATTAAAGTTTGATAGATAAACTCTTCTTAATTTGATAACAAGTTATGATACGAAAATTTGTTCGTTTTATTCTACTCCTATATATTATGATATGTAATAACAGATATACATTGCTATATTTGATATTAAACTTGAATAAATATAATTTAAGATTTTTCTGAAGATAAATATTACTAACAGAATTTTAATAAAATCTGTTGCTTACAAATTTGAATGACTAGGAATATAAAATTTAAAAAAAAATTAAATTAAAAATTTTTTAAAATTATATATTAAAATTATATATTATTATCAATCTTAAATTAAATATTATATTTTTTATTAGGAAAATCAATAAAGTTAAATTACTATTTCTTTAATATAATAATTTTGTTCTACAAAATTGTTGAAATCTATATGCAATCTATATACAAATCTATATTTATTATATATAAAACTTAAATAATATCTTTATTAAAAATATTAAATATAAATATAAATTAAAAATATTAAATAGTAATTGTGTAATAAATAGATATCAATTTATATTCTAAACTTTTTTTAAAAAAATTATTACTCAAATAAAAATA
>NW_006263601.1:27985-28656 GCF_000469605.1 Apis dorsata | reverse complement strand
TATATATATATATATATATATATGTATATATATTAGTTTCTAATACTAATAAATCTCCAATATCTCAAAATATTGGATACAAAATATCTCAAAAATATTGGAATATTCGTAAACTGGAGATTCCTGAAAAAATTTCAAGCAATCTTTTTCCTTTGTAAAAATTTTCATTACAACTTCGTAAAAATATTGGTCAAACAAAACGCATAGCCTAGTCGAATTGTAGTAATAGGGTTGGTTACATGCTATTCTTTGAGCAAATCCAACATATTTTAAAAAAATATATTGAATATAATATTTTTTTACCAATAAAAAATTATGTGGAATTATTACGAATAATGAATAAATAAATAAATAAATATAATATTCATATTTTCTTTGAGATATGTTGTTTGGATTTGTTCGTATTCGATCAGCGGCATATAGTCATCGCGATTGTCGCGTTCGACTAGATTATGCACTTCGTAATTGGGCAGTATTTCTTGTTAATAATTTGTTAATAAAGCATAACGAAAGTACCATAACGAAAGATTTACAAAAAAAAATATTTGAAATTATCTCATTTTCAGTTTAAAAATATTCCAATATTTTTGGGAATATCTTATTTATAATATTTAAACTATAGATTAAATGATATGTAATAATTTTATATATTTTATTGTTATATTTATATA
>NW_006263601.1:26738-27693 GCF_000469605.1 Apis dorsata | reverse complement strand
TATTTATATTTATATTTATATTTATATTTATATTTATATTTATATTTATATTTATATTTATATATTTTATGTGCAGAAAAAGAGAAGCAGATATCACCAGTAAACTTTGTTCAGCAAATAGCAAAAAATATGCAGAAATTGCCAGTGGCTCTATAGCATCTTTCATCGATAATTGCTGACAATCTTCAAAAATCTTCAATTACGTATCTCATTACAACGTGATAATTTGAGGTTTTTGTTCCTGTGGAAAGTATAAAAATTAAAATAAACCTAATATATTTGATACATAAATAATGACATTCAAGAGCATAAATGAAAATTATGAAATATGTACAAATATTAATTAATATTATATTTCATGGAATTCTTTGATTTAAAATGTATTCTTCTATTTTTTTTTTTTTTTATTAAAAAATCAATTTAAATTCATTTTGACAAAATTTATTTAAAAAAAACATACATTATAGCAACTGAAAAAATAAGTTGTATGATTCACAGATAAAAAAAATCGTAAAACAGCAATACTTATCTTTCGAAAAAAAAATGGTGGAATTATGTTCACATATCACAAAAAAATATTTTTAAAAATTTAGTATCATTATAAAAAATTTTTACATAAAATCTCGATGAATCAGTTCGAAGGAATCCATATCCTTTTTTTATAAGGTTATGAAATATAAATATTCTACTCAATCGAAATGATATAAATGATGAATGTAATATAAAAAAACTGAATATTCATCAATAGCAGTATTACTATCAATTGTATATCTTGTATATAAAATTGGATAGATGTAATTAAATGCTAATATTAGTATAAAAGCAGATAATTCTTTGTGATTGACGATTTCTGGCGGAAATTTGCTAACGCAAATATCTTTTGGTTCAAATGTGAACTGTATCTACATATATTTTTATACAATATTTACATAAAAAATACTGTCTTGGGATGTAA